>NC_088418.1:40138370-40345870 GCF_034236695.1 Oncorhynchus nerka | reverse complement strand
TTAATATAGGTCAAAGTCATTGTTAAAACACCTATTGCTATTGAGAGATGGCTGTCCCAAACCCAGACTCCTAAACTTCATGTTAAAAATGTTTTTTAACACTATTATTTCAATAGAACATGTTGAGTTCTATTATTACATTGAAAGAGCCCCCCCCACCAAATAAAAATAAAAACCCAGACCCCTAAACTTCATGTTGGCAGATATAAAGCCTCTATTGAAAAAGCCAAACCTTGACCCAGAAAATATTTAAAAAACTAAATTGGCCTATATAGAATCTCCCATTCCTCTCAAAACATTTCGAGGCAAGTGCCTTTAAAGGCAAGTGCTGATTTCAAGGTTTTATTGCTAACCTACTAGAGGTCGACCGATTATGATTTTTCAACGCCGATACCGATTATTGGAGGGCCCAAAACAAGCCGATACCGATTAATTTGCAGATAACTTTTTTTTTAAAAGTATTTGTAATAATGACAATTACAACAATACTGAATGAACACTTATTTTAACTTAATATAATACATCAATAGCCTCAAATAAATAATGAAACATGTTCAATTTGTTTAAAAAAATGCAAAAACAAAGTGTTGGAGAAGAAAGTAAAAGTGCAATATGTGCCATGTAAAAAAGCTAACGTTTAAGTTCCCTGCTCAGAACATGAGAACATATGAAATCAGTTGTCCTGAGTCTGCACAACTCTGCTAGGACCAAGGATCAAGAGAGACACTCAAGTGTTTAAGTACTATATCTCTTGATACAATGATGAAAATAATCATAGCCTCTAAACCTTCAAGCTGCATACTGGACCCTATTCCAACTAACCTACTGAAGAGCTGCCTCCTGTGCTTTGCCCTCCTATGTTGAACATAATAAACGTCTCTCTATCCACCGGATGTGTACCAAACTCACTAAAAGTGGCAGTAATAAAGCCTCTCTTGAAAAAGCCAAACCTTGACCCAGAAAATATAAAAAACTATCGGCCTATATCGAATCTCCCATTCCTCTCAAAATTTTTAGAAAGGGCTGTAGCGCAGCAACTCACTGCCTTCCTGAAGACAAACAATGTATACGAAATGCTTCAGTCTGGTCTTAGACCCCATCATAGCACTGAGACTGCACTTGTGAAGGTGGTAAATTACCTTTTAATGGCATCAGACCGAGGCTTTGCATCGAACCTCGTGCTCCTAGACCTTAGTGCTGCTTTTGATACCATCGATCACCACATTCTTTTGGAGAGATTGGAAACCCAAATTGGTCTACACGGACAAGTTCTGGCCTGGTTTAGATCTTATCTGTCGGAAAGATATCAGTTTGTCTCTGTTAATGGTTTGTCCTATGACAAATGAACTGTACATTTCTGTGTTCCCCAAGGTTCCGTTTTAGGACCACTATTGTTTTCACTATATATTTTACCTCTTGGGGATGTCATTCGAAAACATAATGTTAACTTTCACTGCTATGCGGATGACACACTGTACATTTCAATGAAACATGGTGAAGCCCCAAAATTGCCCTCGCTAGAAGCCTGTGTTTCAGACATAAGGAAGTGGATGGCTGCAAACTTTCTACTTTTAAACTCGGACAAAACAGAGATGCATGTTCTAGGTCCCGAGAAACAAAGAGATCTTCTGTTGATTCTGACAATTAATCTTAATGGTTGTACAGTCGTCTCAAATAAAACTGTGAAGGACCTCTGCGTTACTTTGGACCCTGATCTCTCTTTTGATGAACATATCATGTTTCAAGGACAGCTTTTTTCCCATCTACGTAACATTGCAAAAATCAGAAACTTTCTGTCCAAATATGATGCAGAAAAATGTATCCATGCTTTTGTTACTTCTAGGTTAGACTACTGCAATGCTCTACTTTCCGGCTACCCGGATAAAGCACTAAATAAACTTCAGTTAGTGCTAAATACGGCTGCTAGAATCCTGACTAGAACCAAAAAATTTGATCATATTACTCCAGTGCTAGCCTCCCTACACTGGCTTCCTGTCAAGGCAAGGGCTGATTTCAAGGTTTTTACTGCTAACCTACAAAGCATTACATGGGCTTGCTCCTACCTATCTCTATGATTTGGTCCTGCTGTACATACCTACACGTACGCTACGGTCACAAGACGCACGCCTCCTAATTGTCCCTAGAATTTCTAAGCAAACAGCTGGAGGCAGGGCTTTCTTCTATAGAGCTCCATTTTTATGGAATGGTCTGCCTACCCATGTGAGAGACGCAGACTCGGTCTCAACCTTGAAGTCTTTATTGGAGACTCATCTCTTCAGTAGGTCCTATGATTGAGTGTAGTCTGGCCCATTAGTGTGAAGGTGAACGGAAAGGCACTGGGGCAATGAACCGCCCTTGCTGTCTCTGCCTGGCCGGTTCCCCTCTCTCCACTGGGATTCTCTGCCTCTAACCTTATTACAGGGGTTGAGTCACTGGCTTACTGGTGCTCTTCCATGCCGTCCCTAGGAGGGGTGCGTCACTTGAGTGGGTTGAGTCAATGACGTGATCTTCCTGTCAAGGTTGGCGCCCCCCCTTGGGTTGTGCCATGGCGGAGATCTTTGTGAGCTATACTCGGCCTTGTCTCAGGATGGTAAGTTGGTGGTTGAAGATATCCCTCTAGTGGTGTGGGGGCTGTGCTTTGACAAAGTGGGTGGGGTTATACCCTGCCTGTTTGGCCCCGTCCGGGGGTATCGTCAAATGGGGCCACGTGTCTCCGGACCCCTCCTGTCTCAGCCTCCAGTATTTCTCCTGTCTTATCTGATGTCCTGTGTGAATTTAAGTATTCTCTCTCTCTCCTCTCCTCTCTTCTCCTCTCCCGAGGTGCTGACCTGTTGCACCCTCGACAACCACTGGGATTATTCTATGGGAGTTTTTGCTAGCCACCATGCTTTTACACCTGCATTGCTTGCTGTTTGGGGTTTTAGGCTGGGTTTCTCTACAGCACTTTGATATATCAGCTGATCTAAGAAGGGCTTCATAAATACACTTGATTGATGTTAAAAAACATTTTTTAACACTATTATTTCAATAGAACATGTTGAGTTATTATATTATTACATTGAAAGAGGTCCCCCCCAACCAAATTAAAATAAAAACCCAGACTCCTGAATGTTCATGTTAAAATGTTTTTTAACAATATTATTTATTTCAATAGAACATGTTTAGTTCTTCTATTATTACATTGAAAGATAATAATCTAATTAGTAGATTTCTTTATTTTCAAACATCTTTCTCTAAAAAATGCGGTCCCACCGAAACACACATATTTAAAGACTGTAGAATCAATTAGCCTTCCAGCATTGTAGAACATCCTGCTGGTCATCGCTCATATCAACACCATTATCCCAGAAACCCTAGACCCACTTCAATTTGAATATCGCCCCAACAGATCCAGAGAACCACGGACTCCACACTGCCCTTTCCCACCTGGACAAAAGGAACACCTATGTGAGAATCCTATTCATTAACTAGAGCTCAGCGTTCAACACCATAGGACCCTGGGACTAAACACCTCCCTTTGCAACTGGATCCTGGACTTCCTGACGGGTTGCCCCCAGGTGGTAAGGGTAGATAACAACACATCCGCCATGTTGATCCTCAACACGAGGGCCCCTCAGGGGTGCGTGCTCAGTCCCCTCCTGTACTCCCTGTTCACTCATGACTGCACGGCCAGGCACGACTCCAAAACCATCATTAAGTTTACAGATGACACAACAGTGGTAGGCCTGATCACCGACAACAATGAGGCAGCCTATAGGGAGGAGGTCAGAGACCTGGCAATGTGGTGCCAGGACAACAACCTCTCCCTCAACGTGAACAAGACCAAGGAGATGATTGTGGACTACAGGAAAAAGAGGACAGAACACGCCCCCATTCTCATCGACGTGGCTTTAGAGCAGGTTGTGAGCTTCAAGTTCCTTGGTGTCCACATCAACAACAAACTATCATGGTCCAAACACACTAACACAGTCGTGAAGGGGGCACAGCAAAGCATATACCCCCTCAGGAGACTGAAAAGATTTGGCATGGGTCCTCAGATCCTCAAAAAGTTCTACAGCTGCACCATCGAGAGCATCCTGACTGGTTGCATCACTGCCTGATATGGCAACTGCTCGGCCCCCGACTGCAAGGCACTACAGAGGATAGTGGGTACGGCCCAGTACATCAAGGTGGTGAAGCGCGATTCATCACTCCAGAGAACTAGTTTCCACTGCTCTAGAGTTGTGGGACTAGAAAAACATTTCTGGAATGTAAAATGATGATATTATCCAGTATACAAGCTTTTAAAATAATCATTTTCGCACCCTGTTCCGTGTCTGTTTTTGGTTCTGTTTTCTTGAACCGGTTCCAACCATTACGTCTAACAATATAATGAATTAGATGCATAAGTAAGTCAATCAACAAATTTCAGATTCTTACAATCAACATTGAACATTTTACAGAGAACAAAAGTGATTATAATTCTCATAATGAAATGTAAAGGTTTTGAAAATCAGTTTAAAAATTGTTTTGACTATTTTGTTAGTTTAGTATTCAAATACAATGTGTACAATGAATCTGTAAAATAAGGTTAATCAAAATGATCCCTACTGTGCGGTTCTCCCTTTTATTACAGCTTTTTCACAACATTTCGCTAGTGACAAATTTGGTGGGGTGGTAAGGAAATATTTCAAATACAAACAGTGTGTGAGTAATATATATGTCTACCTGACATATGTTGGAAGATAAATATGTACTCTGAAAGTTTGGGGAAAAATAGGATATAAATGAGAAAGAAATCAACCCCCAGTGTGCACCACTTGTGTAGAATGACCCATATAAGGAATAGGGTGTTAAAGAAGCTCACTCAGAAGCTCACACGTCCTCCTCACCGCAGATTACAACTTCATTGAAAGAGAGAGATGAAAGGAGAAGTAAGACAGGACGTTACTTTGCCACTCCACTTCTTCCCTTACATGCTGACCACACCGCCCGCGTTGGGTGCGCGAGTGTTGCAAAATAAATGTACACATACATGTTATTCAATCATTTCATCCAAACTGTTTGCGCGCGTCAATGTGCGTCTGCGTAGCCAGGCGCTAAAATAGAACTTGGTTCTAATTTTGACGCTTGAGGCGCTGCAAGTCCCGCCTCTCCAATCTCATTCGTTTTTAGGAGCATATAACCACATGGGTGATTGAAAGCTGAACTGAGGTCCAGACTCCAGTCCAGTTGGTGGTGGTAATGCACCTTAAAGTTGGTTGGCCATATAAAGTCCAAAGAAGAAGATGAAAAAGTAGACTGAATAGAATCTGTGGATTAATTGCCGGAGTAGAAAACCTTGTGCATTTCAGGTAAAATAACAACCCAATGTTTATATCCTAGGACAAATTAGCTAGCAACAGCAAGCTAGCTAAATGGCCATGAATGTGTCATGCTTTTTGACCTGTCCCCAAATTAATATAAATAGAAATGTCCCTTTTTCAGGACCCTGTCTTTCAAAGATAATTCGTAAAAATCTAAATAACTTCACAGTTCTTCATTGCAAAGGGTTTAAACACTGTTTCCCATGCTTTTTCAATTAACCATAAACAATTAATGAACATGTACCTGTGGAACGGTTGTTAAGACACTAATAGCTTACAGACGGTAGGCAATTAAGGTTACAGTTATGAAAACTTAGGACACTAAAGAGGCCTTTCTACTGACTCTGGAAAACACCAAAAGAAAGATGCCCAGGGTCCCTGCTCATCTGTGTGAACGTGCCTTAGGCATGCTGCAAGGAGGCATAAGGACTGCAGATGTGGCCTGGGAAATAAATTGCAATGTCTGTACTGTGAGACACCTAAGACAGTGTTACAGGGAGACAGGACGGACAGCTGAACGTCCTTGCAGTGGCAGACCACGTGTAAGAACACCTGCACAGGATCGGTACATCCGAACATCACACGGGACAGGTACAGGTACAGGATGGCAACAGGTACAGGATGGCAGGGACAGGTACAGGATGGCAACAACAACTGCCCAAGTTACACCAGGAACACACAATCCCTCCATCAGTGCTCAGACAGTCCACAATAGGCTGAGAGAGGCTGGACTAAGGGCTTGTAGGCCTGTTGTAAGGCAGGTCCTCAACAGACATCACTGGCAACAACGTCGCCTATGGTCACAAATCCACCGTCGCTGGAACAGACAGGACTGGCAAAAAGTGCACTTCACTGACGAGTTGCGGTTTTGTCTCACCAGGGGTGATGGTCGTGTTTGCGTTTATCATTGAAGGAATGAGCATTACACCGAGGCCTGTACTCTGGAGCTGGATTGATTTGGAGGTGGAGGGTCCGTCATGGTCTGGGGCGGTGTGTCACAGCATCATCGGACTGAGCTTGTTGTCATTGCAGGCAATCTCAACGCTGTGCTTTATAGGGAAGACATCCTCCTCCCTCATGTGGTACCCTTCCTGCAGGCTCATCCTGACATGACCCTCCAGCATGATAATGCCACCAGCCATACTGCTCGTTCTGTGTGTGATTTCCTGCAAGACAGGAATGTCAGTGTTCTGCCATGGCCAGCGAAGAACCTTGATCTAAATCCCTTTGAGCTCGTCTGGGACATGTTGGATCGGAGGGTGGGCCATTCCCCCCAGAGATGTCTGGAAACTTGCAGGTGCTTTGGTGGAAGAGTGCGGTAACATCTCACAGCAAGAACGGGCAAATCTGGTGCAGTCCATGAGGAGGAGATGCGCTGCAGTACATAATGCAGCTGGTGGCCACACCAGTTACTGACTGTTACTTTGATTTTGACCCCCCTTTGTTCAGGGACACATTGTTTAATTGTCACATGTCTGAGGAACTTGTTCAGTTTATGTCTCAGCTGTTGAATCTTGTCATGTTCATACAAATATTTACACATGTTAAGTTTGCTGAAAATGAACGCAGTTGACAGTGAGAGGACGTTTATTTTCATGCTGAGTTTAGGTTGTTCAGAGTTCATTTTGATATTTCAACCTGCGTGTCCTGATCGCTTCTGGTGTTGATAGACAAATGCACACGATGACACACGTGGATGCACGTTCCTACCTGGTCTAGTCAGCATGCTGACCACACTGCCTGTGGTGGGTGCGCGAGCGATGCAAAATAAATGGACACATACATGTTATTCTGTCATGCCCTGATCTGTTTCACCTGTCCATGTGCTTGTCTCCACCCCCCTCCAGGTGTCGCCCATTTTCCCCATTATCCCCTGGGTATTTATACCTGTGTTTTCTGTCTCTGTTTTACAGTTTGTCTGGTTTGTTCAAGCCTACCAGCATTTTGTCTCAGCTCCTGTTTTCCATAGTGTCTCTTTTTCTCAACCTCCTGGTTTTTGACTCTTGCCTGACTCTGAGCCTGCCTGCCGTCCTGTACCTTGGCCTCTACTCTGGATTATCGACCCCTGCCTGCCGTCCTGTACCTTGGCCTCTACTCTGGATTATCGACCCCTGCCTGCCTTGACCTGTCGTTTGCCTGCCCCTGTTGTTTCAATAAACGTCATTACTTCACACAGTCTGCACTTGGGTCTTACCTTGATTCCTGATATTATTCAATAATTTCACCCAAACTGCAAGTCCTGGCTCTCCCATCTCCTCGCTGGTTTTTAGGAGCATATACCCACGTGGGTGATTGAAAGCAAATCTGAGGTCCACACTCCAAACCAGTTGGTACTGGTAATGCATCTTAAAGTTGGTTGCCAACTGCCATGTAAAGTCCACAGAAGAAGAAAAAGAACAACAACAAGACTGACGGAGGAGAGATTACTAGAAACTAACTATGTTTCCCCTTTTGTCTGTGGATTAGTTGTCGGTGTAGAGAACACACGATTTGTGTGCTCGATTTTATACACCTGTCAGTAACGGGTGGGGCTGAAATAGCCGAATCCACCAATTTGAAGGGGTGTTCACATACTTTTGTATTTATAGTGCAGTTGAGTCGGAGTTAATTTTGATATTTCAACCTGCGTGTCTTGATCACGTCTGGTGTGGATGGACAAAATCAACATGCATACAATGGCGCACGTGGATGCAGGTTCCTACCTGATCTAGTCAGCATGTTACACACTCGTAACAGTCCCCAGCAGCACTAAACTACAGTCAGAGTGAGAGAGGGAAGGAAAGAGAGAGAGAGAGAGAGAGGATGCAGAGTGGAAAGAAGAGAGACAGAGGAGAATAAACATTCAGAGAGGGAGACCTTTAGACTGGATATGAAAGTTACAGATGGTTCCTTTAAGGGCTGAACTGAAAGGCTTGCATTCACAGCAGCAACATATAACAAGCAGCGACAAAGGATGCATCCCAAATGGCACCCTAATATAGTGCCTATGGGTCCTGGTCAAAAATAGTGCAATATAAAGGGAATAAGGTAGAGACAGCATGATGTTGGTATGCCTGTTAATGCTCACTTTTAAAGAACACGAGTCCGGGCACTACCACTTTGGTGTGTACTCAGTTTGGTGTATAATTGTGTGTGTATGTGTGCGCGAGCGAGTGAGAGAGAACGTGCGTGTGTGTGTGTGTCGTTCACAGCATTTACAAGCAAGGCCCCAGGAGAGTGAACTAGCGGTGTGAGAAAGTGAAACAGGAAGGGCTAGATGTCCTGAGGGACAGGCCTAGTTGGGTCGGTTGCCAGAGTCTACTCTATGAGCTGTGGGTTATCACGACAACAATATGGTTATTTAGCAACCATTTACTCATCCAAAGTGACTAGCGGGGCAATCTGGAATTCGTAAAACAACAATGGCTACAGTTGAAGTCGGAAGTTTACATACACCTTCGCCAAATACATTTAAACTCAGTTTTTAACAATTCCTGACATTTAATTCTAGTAAAATTCCCTGTCTTAGGTCAGTTAGGATCACCACTATATTTTAAGAATGTGAAATGTCAGAATAACAGTAGAGAGAATTTATTTCAGCTTTGATGTTTTTCATCACATTCCCAGTGGGTCAGAAGTTTACATACACTCAATTAGTATTTGGTAGCATTGCCTTTAAATGTTTCACTTGGGTCAAACGTTTCGGGTAGCATTCCACAAGCTTCCCACAATAAGTTGGGTGAATTTTGGCCCATTCCTCCTGACAGAGCTGGTGTAAATGAGTCAGATTTGTAGGCCTCCTTGCTTGCACACGCTTTTTCAGTTCTGCCCACAAATGTTCTATAGGATTGAGGTCAGGGCTTTGTGATGGCCACTTCAATACTTTGACTTTGTTGTCCTTAAGCCATTTTGCCACAACTTTGGAAGTATGCTTGGGGTCATTGTCCATTTGGAAGACCCATTTGCGACCAAGCTTTAACTTCCTGACTGATGTCTTGAGATGTTGCTTCAATATATCCACATAATTTTCTTACCTCATGATGCCATCTATTTTGCACCAGTCCCTCCTGCAGCTAAGCACCCCCACAACATGATGCTGCCACCCCCGTGCTTCATGGTTGGGATGGTGTTCTTTGGCTTGCAAGCCTCCCCCTTTTTCCTCCAAACATAACAATGGCCAAACAGTTCTATTTTTGTTTCATCAGACCATTTCTCCAAAAAGTACGATCTTTGTCCCCATGTGCAGTTGCAAACTGTAGTCTGGCATTTTTATGGAGGTTTTGGAGCGGTAGCTTCTTCCTTGCTGAGCGGCCTTTCAGGTTATGTTGATATAGGACTCGTTTTACTGTGGATATAGATACTGTTGTACCTGTTTCCTCCAGCATCTTCACAAGATCCTTTGCTGTTGTTCTGGGATCGATTTGCACTTTTCGCACCAAAGTACGTTCATCTCTAGGAGACAGAACGCGTCTCCTTCCTGAGTGGTATGACGACTGCGTGGTCCCATGGTGTTTAAACTGGCGTACTATTGTTTGTACAGATGAACGTGGTACCTTCAGGCATTTCGAAATTGCTCCCAAGGATGAACCAGACTTGTGGAGGTCTACATTTTTTTTCTGAGGGCTTGGCTGATTTCCTTTGATTTTCCCATGATGTCAAGCAAAGGGGCACTGAGTTTGAAGGTAGGCATTGAAATACATCCACAGGTATATCTCCAAATGACTCAAATTATGTCAATTAGCCTATCAGAAGCATCTAAAGCCATGACATAATTTTCTGGAATTTTCCAAGCTGTTAAAAAGCACAGTCAACTTAGTGTATGTAAACTTCTGACCCACTGGAATTGTGATACAGTGAATTATAAGTGAAATAATCTGTCTCTAAACAATTGTTGGAAAAATGACATGTGCCATGCACAAAGTAGATGTCCTCACCGACTTGCCAAAACTATAGTTTGTTAACAAGAAATTTGTGGAGTGGTTTAAAAACGAGTTTTAATGACTCCAACCTAAGTGTATGTAAACTCCCGACTTCAACTGTATATACAACGGTTATATATAATTTAAGTATGTACTTTATCTTGTATGTGGTCCAGGCAGACATCAACTAGTTGGTGTGTATATGTTATAAGTATGTTATAATGTGTGTTATGACCACCTCTTGGTGGCTGTTAAAATCATTGAGGACTGAGCTGTCAGACAAACAGCTGTCCAAACACAGAACTCAATATTCCCTTCTTCCTTTCCTCCTTTCCTCTTTTCCTCCCTCCTTACCCCCCTCATTCCCTCACTCCTTCCTTCCCCACAAAAGGTTTCAGGTATCGAACCACACCTAACTGTCAGAGTAGAGAAAACACTAGTAAAGTGTGAAAATACCACCACCACCATACTCAAACAGCAGGTTTGCCCTCCTGTATATCTCCCTGTATTATTGGAGTATACAGAGAGAATACATATTGGATGGTGGGTTGTGCAAGGAAAATTATTGATGGACATTTTGGTGGAAAGTCAGTCATTTCACTCTCAATTCATAACATGAAACCATCAAACTGTGTGATTGTCTGAGTTAAAATCATTCATAGAATAGTCACATCTGTTTCTGGTGATAGGAGATGATACGGATGATCGAAAACCACACACACATGCACTCTCATGCACACACACATCCACACACATCCACACCCCCCCACACACACACACACACACACACACACACACACAGAACACCCCTAAACAAGTGAGTGTAGAAGACATGTCAACATTCTTAGGGAATAGTTGGTCCCTCGATCAATTACTTATGAGTAAAACACAATAACCTATAATCCCATGGCATAGACAAATAATAACTGACGCTAGCCTGTAGCAAACGTCTAAATGATAACGGAGAGGCTCCAGACAGAAAGCTGGACATCTCGGAGTCAAACACAGTAGAGTTAATGGGAAGCCAGACAACATTTGTTGTAGAATAACTCGCAGCATTAGGCTACGTTACACAGTTTAAAAGGTATAGTAGTCCCAGCCTATTAATTTCCGATTAGGTATAATAAGTAAGCAGTCTTGGGTCAAAAACTCACCTAACATAGTCCTTCCTCCTCTCCTTCTCTGTGGCAGAATTGGTCCGACGCCCGAGGAGCGGATGGATCTTCGTTGTTTTGTGTTGTCAGTCAGTCGGGCGGGCGGGCGGGGTTGCGTTATGAAGGAAGTCGGTTCTTTTGCGGAGAGGAGAGGAAGTGTATGAAACGGCTTTGGTGAAGTTTGAGGAAGTTTATTTGTTGGCGAATAGCAGCTGAGCTGAGGATGCGACTCTGACTGAGAACCATAGTTAGATTAGCCTATGCCTACAATTGTTTTGTACATCCTAATAAAAGTTATCATAAAGATTTTATTTTGTAGGTAATATACATATCAACGAATTCGTTAAATACCATCTTTATGCAAATTATAGCAGTTAATGCACATTGCTAGCCACAAAGAAAACAACATAAATACAGTGTGTGTTCAGTATACTTAAATAGGATAGACATTGGCCACTACATTTAACAGATACAAGTTATGTTTATAGGCCTACTAGAGGGGTTAAGTGCAGGAAGGGGTTTTGACGTTTGAGTTTAGTGACAGTTCGGGATAGAAAAAAGAACCCCAGAATGAATTGCGCTTTTCTGGTAAATCCTGAAGGTGGCTTCCGCGCTCCGTGTGGAGCGCACTCAGTGTACGACAGTATATTATCCACAGATCATATCCAGAGGACAAGTTAGAGATGATATAAAACTGTATTCTGGTGAGAGGGGAATGAGCTGTTCGAAGTAAACTGATCTCGATTAGGTATAGTTTAGTCTACCCCATACAGTGCAGTGCCTACTCTCCGCGCGAAGACAGGGGCGACATCAGACATCGCACTCCGAGTGGACCTATATTAAAACTGATTTCAAATGGACTACACAAAAGGACTGGACAATATCTAGTCACAGTACACAGAAACTCCAGAGGACTTTACTGTGTTGGGGATCGTAAGACAGCAGCTGCATACCTCATAGGATATCCCAAGTTGTAAAGGTGAGTTTCCCAACGACGACGTAGTAAAACGGAGATGGAAAATTGCGCTTTGACATTGAATACCGAGTTATTATTAGGTATACATCGAAGATTGTTACTTTGTTTACATTGGCATCGCTTATTTACTGGGATATGCTTATTGTCTGGCTACGTTTGTGTCACTCTAGCACATTTGGTTCCTTGGAAGTTGTTGGAACGTATGTTTTGGTTTCCCCATTAGTTCTGGGAACTAAGCCATACGTTTCCTGACTGGTAAAATTTTACTTTGAAATGTTCTGTGAATGGAAGGGAAAGTTTCGCCTGTCTGAGATCATTCATTTTTAGGTTGCATTGAGTTTCTGAGAACGTTTTACTATGGTTTACTATAGAATGGAAATTATAGTGTTTTTTTAATAACTTCCTAAAAGTTTCATTGAATGCTAGCCTAGTTTATTTGTGTTGCACTCAGAGCACCGATAGGACACATGGAAATGAATAGGTATTAGTCACTCTGAACACATTTATTTTTTATAGGTGGCACTTCAGTGAGATTCGAACCTATGATCTTCTGTTCTTTAACAATGGAATTTGTCCACTACGCCAAAAGGAAGGGGCTACTGTGTCATTTTATTTTTGCTCATACAAAGCTGTATATTTTTGTCTATTCAAACGGAACCCATTTCAATGGAAACAAGCAAGAGTTTAGTGTACATGTTTTTGAATAACATTAGTACAATTATTTTTGAATGTTACTAAGGTTTTCGTGGAACGTTTTCTGAATGTTCTGAGAACATGACTTTAAATAGAAACATGAGGAAACCTGCAAAAAAAACTATGTTGAAGTACTGAAATTCCCACAGAAGAATGCTGTTTCTTAATGTTCTCTGAACATTCTGAGAACATGACTTACATAAAACCACGAGGAAACCTGTAGGAAACATACTGAAGTAGTCTTACTGAAATTCCCAACTAAGAAATATATGGTTCTCAGAACATTATGTGCTAGCTGGGTTGGTTGTAAAATAAAGCGGAACTTAAAGTGAGTAACTGAAGGACTTGACCACAATTCTGTAATATCTAATATTGTTTCCAACACGCTTGAGAATGCCAAGGCGGGCATTTATTATCTTATCGAATATCCATAGTTAAAGGCCTACTTTCACTTTTAAAGTAAGCAGTTCTTTTTGTTTTCTTCAGCATAACAACATTGATAGGCTACGCGTGTTGTCATTGTTTCTTGATGGATGTGTCTGTGTGGTTTGTTTAGGAACAGAAAACGAATTAAAAGGTCAGTACACTGCATTTCAAACAGTCGAGAATAATCTAATGATTTTAGGATGTATAACTGACATCTGGTGTAAAGTACTTAAGTAAAAATTCTTAAAATTCTTAAAAGTAGTTTTTTTTGGTATCTGTACTTTACAATTGATATTTTTGACAACTTTTACTCCACTACATTCCTAAAGAAAATAATGTACTCTTTGCTCCATACATTTTCCCTGACTCCCAAAAGTAGTTACATTTCAAATGCTTAGCAGGACAGGAAAATGGTCCACTTATCAAGAGAACATCCCTGGTCATCCCTACTGCCTCTGATCTGGCGGACTCACTAAACACATGCTTCATTTGTAAATTATGTCTGAGTGTTGGAATGTGCCCTTGGCTACCGGTAAACTATTTAAAAAACAAGAAAATTGTGCCATCTGGTTTGCTTAATATAAAGAATGTGAAATTATTTGCACTTTTACTTTTGATACTTAAGTATATTTTAGCAATTACATTTACTTTTGATACTTTAAGTATGTTTTAAAACCAAATACTTGTAAACCTTTTCTCAAGTAGTAACCTATTTAGCAGTCTTATGGCTTGGGGGTAGAAGCTGTTCAGGATCCTGTTGGTTCCAGACTTGGTGAATCGGTACCGCTTGTCGTGTGGTAGCTGAGAGAACAGTCTATGACTTGCGTGGCTGGAGTCTTTGACAGTTTAGGGCCTTTCTCTGACACGGCCTGGTATAGAGGTCCTTGTTGGCAGGGGCCATACGCACTACCCTCTGTGGCGCCTTGCGGACGAATGCCTAGCAGTTGCCATACCAAGCAGTGATGCAGCCAGTCAATATGCTCTCAATGGTGCAGCTATATAACGTTTTGAGGATTGAGGGCTCATGCCGAATATGTTCAGCCTGCTGATGGGGAAGAGATGTTATTCTACCTTCTTCACAACTGTTTTGGTGTTTGTGGACCATGATAATTTCTTGGTGATGTAGACACCTAGGAACTTGAATATCTCAAACCATTCCATTACAGCTCCATCTATGTGGATGGGGGCGTGCTTGGCCCTCTGTTTCCTGTAGTCCACGATCAGCTCCTTTGTCTTGCTGACTTTGAGGGGGAGATTGCAATACCAGGTCACTGTCCTCCTCCCTCGTCATCGGTGATCAGGGCAACAACCATTGTGTTGTCAGCAAACTTAATGATGATGTTGGAGTCGTGCGTGGCCACACAGTCGTGGGTGACAGGGAGTACAGGAGGGGACTAAGCACGCACCACTGAGGGGCCCCCGTATTGAGGGTCAGTGTGATGGATGTGTTGTTGCCTATCCTCACCACTTGGGGGCGGCCCGTAAGGAAGTCCAGCATTCAGTTGCAGAGGGAGGTGTTCAGTCCCAGGGACCTTAGCTTAGTGATGAGCTTGGAGGGCACTATGGTGTTGAACGCTGAGCTATAGTCAATTAATAGCATTCTCACATAGGTGTTCCTCTTATCCAGGTATGTAATATGTAACACTGCAAATACATTAGTTTATTATAAAAGCTCAATTGTTGATAGGAATATAATTTCATGACTTGTGACTCGACTTGGACTTGACCATTGGTGACTCGGACTTGGACTTGCCTTCTTGACCATTGGTGACTTGGACTCGCCTTCTCGACCATTGGTGACTTGGACTCGCCTTCTTGACCATTGGTGACTCGGACTTGGACTTGCCTTCTTGACCATTGGTGACTCGGACTTGGACTTGCCTTCTTGACCATTGGTGACTTGGACTCGCCTTCTCGACCATTGGTGACTTGGACTCGCCTTCTCGACCATTGGTGACTTGGACTCGCCTTCTCGACCATTGGTGACTTGGACTCGCCTTCTTGACCATTTGTGACTTGGACTCGCCTTCTCGACCATTGGTGACTTGGACTCACCTTCTCGGCCATTGGTGACTCGGACTTGGACTCGCCTTCTTGACCATTAGTGACTCGAACTTGGACTCGCCTTCTCGACCATTGGTGACTTGGACTCGCCTTCTCGACCATTGGTGACTTGGACTCGCCTTCTCGACCATTGGTGACTTGGACTCGCCTTCTCAACCATTGGTGACTTGGACTCGCCTTCTTGACCATTTGTGACTTGGACTCACCTTCTCGGCCATTGGTGACTCGGACTTGGACTCGCCTTCTCGACCATTGGTGACTTGGACTCGCCTTCTCGACCATTGGTGACTTGGACTCGCCTTCTCGACCATTGGTGACTTGGACTCGCCTTCTTGACCATTTGTGACTTGGACTCGCCTTCTCGACCATTGGTGACTTGGACTCACCTTCTCGGCCATTGGTGACTCGGACTTGGACTCGCCTTCTTGACCATTAGTGACTCGAACTTGGACTCGCCTTCTCGACCATTGGTGACTTGGACTCGCCTTCTTGACCATTAGTGACTCGAACTTGGACTCGCCTTCTCAACCATTGGTGACTTGGACTCACCTTCTCGACCATTGGTGACTCGGACATGGACTCGCCTTCTCGACCATTAGTGACTCGGACTTGGACTCGCCTTCTCGACCATTGGTGACTTGGACTCGCCTTCTCGACCATTGGTGACTTGGACTCACATTCCCAGTGACTTGTATTTGCACTTGGGGAGGTGTGATGTTAATGTTTGTGTGCATTTGTATGCTGTCGTTTGTATGTGTATATTTTGCATTGAGTGTGGGCAGGCAAGCTCCATTCCGGCTTCGGCTTCGATCATAGGCTACACATCGCGCAAGCGACTCACTTGCTTCCCCATAACCTCCAGACACCAGAAAAACCATTGAATGAGTAGGTGTTCTAAAACTTTTGACCGGTAGTGTATCTGCCTCAATTAGCTCATACCCCTGCACATGGAATCGGTACTTACCCCGTGCATATACCCAAGTTATCGTTACTCATTGTGTATTTATTCCTTGTGATTATTTTTCAATTATTTCTCTATTTTTCATTGTTGGAAGGGCCCATACATATATATTTCACTGTTAGTCTACACCTGTTGTTTGAGAAGCATGTGACAAATATCATTTTATTTGATTAGTTTCTAGGACACATGCTCTTCAAAAGTAGATATAATTCATATAGGCCCAATATACAGTAGGCTGTATCACAATCGATTTAAAAAATCTTATTTGCTGGTGCTCATACGTTTCATGTGGTGCTCCTAACTTTTAAAAGTTGGGAGCACCAGTGCTACCAATTAAAAATATTAATTTAAAGCCCTGGATATAGAGATGGATAATATTCTCTCTCTCTCTCTTTCTCTCTCTCTCTCTCTCCCTCTCTCTCAATTCAATCAAATTCAAGGTGCTTTATTGGCATGGGAAACATATATTTACATTGCCAAAGCAAGTGAAATAAACAATAAACAAATTCACAGTAAACATTACATTCACAAAAGTTCCAAAATAATAATGACATATTATGTGCAACTAGTTAATGGACAAAAGGGAAAATAAATAAACATAAATATGGGTTGTATTAACAATGGTGTTTGTTCTTCACCGGTTGCCCTTTTCTTGTGGCAACATTGATGGCACACTGTGGTGTTTCACGCAATAGATATGGGAGTTTAATATGGTCATACATTTGGCAGGAGGTTAGGAAGTGCAACTCAGGTTCCACTTAATTTTGTGGGCAGTGTACACATAGTCTGTCCTCTCTTGAGAGCCAGGTCTGCCGACGGCGGCCTTTCTCAATAGCAAGGCTATGCTCACTGAGTCTGTACATAGTCAAAGCTTTCCTTAAGTTTGGGTCAGTCACAGTGGTCAGGTATTCTGCCACTGTGTACTATGTGTTTAGGGCCAAATGGCATTCTAGTTTGCACAGTTTATTGGTGATTCTTTCCAATGTGTCAAGTAATTATCTTTTTGTTTTCTCATGATTTGGTTGTGTCTAATTGTGCTGCTGTCCTGGGTCTGTCTTTATCTCTCGCTCTCTCTCTCTTTCTCAGGAGGATGGGGTGTGTGTGGCTGGTGATGGTGTATGTGGTGTGTGTGTGCCTTTGGGGTCAGAGCGAGTCGGACAGGACCAACCAGGCCTCTCCCATCCATCTGCAGGTTGGCAATGGAGCCTCAGGTAAGACTGACTGGCCAAACTCTCTGTAAATACCATTTAGGATGGCAGCGTTTGACAGCATTCAGGTCTTTAAAGCACTCTGCAATCTAACACACAACATAGAGCAGCCTATTGCATCCATTGTGGCCTAGCAAGTGACATCATCATCACACAGACCATGCTGAGCACCGCATTCCCTACATAGTGCACTACTTTTGACCAGAGCCCCATGGTCTATGGGTCCTGGTCAATAGTGGTTCACTTTACAGGAGAGATTGGGTGCCATTTGGGACACAGATAGGAAGTGGCTCAATGGTTGTCTTGTAGTGCAGACTGCTGGGAACATGAGGTTGACTCCTCATGTTCCCAGATCCTTTGAATGTAGCCCTGCCTATTCCCTGCTTACTTCCTGCCTACTTCCTGCCTATAGGCCCCTCAGATATGTGAAAGACTGACCTGTTTGGGTGCATTCAGGATGACCAAACTGTTTCTGGACTGTTGTGGATGGGATAGCATAGTTGATGTATGACATGTACAGTTGAAAACCCAGCTAGCACTTAACAGAACGTGCCCTCAAAGTGCAAAAATGGTTACATTTAATTTCAATGTTGGTAATGTTATAGGAACTGGTTTGACATTGGAATAATCTCATAGTTCAGAGAACATTAAGAAACAACGTTCTTCTGTGGGAATTTCAGCATAACGTTTCCTACAAGTGTCCTCATGGCTCTATTTACTGTCATTTACTGTCATGTTCTCAAATAGTTCAAAGGACGTTAACTTCTTGCGGATTAGTGGGACGCTAGCGTTTCCCATTTCGAAAACTTCTGGGCGATTTATCTGAGGAGACTGCCCAGCACACAAATGCATAACAAATCATTTTCAACCAGGGAGTTGCGACACGAAAGTCAGAAATAGCGATATAATATATGCCGTACCTTTGAAGATCTTCTTCTTTTGGCACTCCAAAAGGACCCAGATACATTACATATCGTCCTTTTGTTCGATAAAGTCCTTCTTTATATCCATAAAAACTCAGTTTAGCTGGCGAGATTCAGTCAATAATCCACTCGGTTTCCTTCCTTCAAAATGCATACAAAATGTATCCCAAACGTTACCAATAAACTTATCCAAACAAGTATGCAAATAAATGATACAATTTAGTACGGAGAACCGTTTATTGTCTTTACCGGAGAAAAATACCAAAGAACGCGTTCTCATTCACGCGCTTGGAAACACTACAGCAAAATGGGAGCCACCTACAAAAAGTAAAATTTCTGGCTAATTTTTCCATAAACCAGCCCGAAACTCTTTCTAAACCGTTGACATCTAGTGGAAGCCCTAGGAACTGCAATCAGGAACGATTTCACCCTATTATAAAAGCCATTGAAATCAGTGGTAGGATGATATTTTTTGGGGGAGGAGTGGTTTGTCCTCGGGGTTTCGCCTGCCATTTCAGTTCTATTATACCCACAGACATGATTTTAACAGTTTTAGAAACTTTAGAGTGTTTTCTATCCAAATCTACCAATTATATGCATATCCTAGCTTCTGGGCCTGAGTAGCAGTTTACTTTGGGCACGCTTTTCATCCGGACGTCAAAAGTTAAGAACTTTCCTTCAAAACCACAAGATACTGTTAGTAATGTTCAGAAAACATTATTAGAAAAATATTTAAATATTTAAAAACATATACATTTACTGAAAATAAACACAGTTGACAGTGAGGGGACGTTTCTTTTTTTGCTGAGTTTATTTGTTCTATCTTTTCCGGAGGATAAAACTGAAATTTTAACCAGCTTTGTATGGCTTGTTTAAGAAAGGGCTATACTTTAAACTAAATGAAATTTTCAATTAGTCCGAAATGAGAAGTTGTAATCTGTATGAAGGCAAAAATGACATTTTAACAAAGGATGAGGCTTTCTTAAAAATGATCTACTGGACAACCATTTAAGTATAACTTATATATGAGTGAAGGTTTAAAGCTTTAATATTTAATAATTTTAGCCAACCCAAACTCATTTTCATTAAATAAATAGGCCTGTTTAATTTTGTCTGGCTTAGCATTCCAAATAGGCCTCTTGGCTTGGTTTTTGCCCTGACATGCACTGTCAACTGTGGGACCTTATGTAGACAGGTGTGTGCCTTTTCAAAATCACGTCCAATCAATTGAATTTATCACAGGTGGACTTCAATCAAGTTGTAGAAACATCTCAAGGATGATCAATGGAAACCGAATGCAACGGAGTTCAATTTTGAGTCTCATAGCAAAGGGTCTGAATACTTATTTAAATAAGGTAATTTCTGTTTTTTAGATTTAATACATTTGCAAAAAATTCTAAAAACCTGTTTTTGCTTTGCCATTATGGGATATTGTATGTAGATTGATGGGGAAAATGTTTTATTTAATCTATTTTAGAATAAGGCTGTAAAGTTACAAAATGTAGAAAAACAGAAGGGGTCTGAATATTTTCCGAATGCACTGAACTTCAATACTATTCTCCGCATGATCAAAAACGGTCTTGAAGCATAGATTCTGATGGTTCAGACCAACATTGAACAGTCCTTACCACGGGTGCTTCCTGTTTGAGTTTCTGCCTATAGGTGGGGAGGAGAGACCGGAGCCTTGTGAGTCACTCATTGTTGTGCAGCATGAGCCAGGTGATTTAATTACAGTATGGAATTAACAACTAAATGTTTACCAGCTAGATATCTTATAACTATAAAGTTAAATCTCTAAAATGTGCTAGAGGCATTTGTGCATTTAGTTTTCTAATTTAGTAGCTCGTTAGCTGTCTAGATAAGTGGTTAGTTTCTTCCAAAATAAAGAATGTGCTTCATAACAGCAGAGAATCCCTTCCTAGCTAAAATTTGTTTTGTGCGTTCAGCAAACTGTGAGTAGCATTTTTTTTAGGTACTTTTATACTTGTATAGTTTAGGTCAGAAACTTTACAAAATGTTCCCAATGCGATAGCATTTAGTTAGCATTCTCTATTGGATTTTACATGTACTTGTTACCCTGTAATCCAAAAGGTTAGCAATGCTATCAGTGGGATTTGAAAAGAGGAAATATCCCGGTATGGCACAAGGTCGGTATGACAATCTGTATTACCGCCCAAACCTGTCTCCAGTTTGCACTAAGTCCAGTGTAGTTTCTTGAGCCTTCACGATGTCGGCTTGGGGGAGAATATGCATGGTAGTGACAGTAACTGAAGAAAGTTCTCATACATTCTCTGTGTGTGCGTGTGTATGTTGATGAGATTGCAGTTAATGAATCATGCATAAGTCAATAATAGTCGGCGATGCAGTCAGTGCTGCAGTGGTATGTATCCATAGCCAAAATAAACATATGGTATAAGCTGACCACACACACACACACACACACACACACACACACACACACACACACACACACACACACACACACACACACACATGGCCCTCTCAGAAAGAAAATTGGTTGCTGGATTCAAGAGCATTAAGAACAGAGAGTAGCAGAGCAGTGGAGGCTCCTCAGTGAATAAAAAAAATATATACAAAAAGTAAAACATTTAAAATGTTATCCTTTTTAGATAAAACTATACTAAATATAATCATGTCACCAAATAATTTATTAAAACACATTATTTTGCAATGAAGGCCTACAGTAGCCTCAACAGCACTTTGTAGGGTATCACAATGGTATACCCGGAGGACAGCTAGCTTCAGTCCTCCTCTGGGTACATTGACTTCAATACAAAACCTAGGAGACTCATGGCTCTCACCCCATCCATAGACTTACATAGGTTGGAGGATGTCCTCCGGAAGTAATTACTATCAGAGCTCTTGCAGCATGAACTGATATGTTGTCCACCCAATCAAAGGATCCGAGAATGAATCTAGTACTGAAAGCATACGCTGCAGCTAGCTAGCACTGCAGTGCATAAAATGTGGTGAGTAGTTGACTCAAAGAGAGAGAAAGACAATAGTAGAACAGTTTTAAAACTAATTTCTTCCAAAATGAAGGACAAGAAAGAGAGAGATCTCATTTTTTTCAGTTTGACCTACTTAGCTAGCAAATGCAGCTAGCTAATTTAGCCTACTCAAACAACCTGCTCAAACAGAGGGATGCTATGTTAGCTACCTGGCTATGACTTTCCAACACAACACTGGAACTTTTCCAAGTCAAGGGAAGCTTTTGGTTTTACAAATGTATTGCCACCGGAGCCCACCAGTGTAAGTGCTAAACTGCTTACTGACTGTAACATTACTGCATGATTGTAGTAGCTAATATGGTGACAACAATGTAGGCTGTGTGTAGTGGTTATGATAAGGTTTGGCTTGGAAAGGTTTTTTCACCTGGTCACAGACTTGATGTGTTGTGCATTGAAGTCCACAAGCGAAGGAACAAGGTGAGAGGAGGAGAGCGCATAGATGAGAGAAGGAATTCAACTTGGCTGTTATGAAATTGAACTGTGTTTACGAGTGATCAGGGGTGTATTCATTCTGCCAATTCTGTTGAAAAAATGGAAGCAATCTGAATGAAACGGTGATTAACATATCTACATTTGTCCAATAGAAACTCTAGTTTGCAACTGTTGGACTAATAATTACACCCTAATTTAGCTAGATACAGGCAAGAGTGTGCATTGAATGTGTCACTGTCTGTCAATTTGACATTTTTTTTCTCTCAACCTGTGCACCTATGTTGTAGCAATCTCATGATGGGTATAGGCAGTGGTGGTTCTAGCTTAATTTGTTTAAAACTGTTTAAAACTACCCCCCCCGCCCCCCCCCAGAAAAAACCATTCTGCACTAACTGTAATTTTTATTCAGAGATTTGGAACAACACAAAGAAATAATCATAACATTTAAAACTATATAAATATAAAAATATATACAAAAATAAGACTCATAAATGTAAAAAAGAGGTAACAAAGACAAATATACTCAAATTTGTGTTGATTTGGCACTCGAGCATCAATACATTATCCATTCCCCAACACCATCAACCAAGAGTCAAGACTAAACCAATTCACCTTGGTTTTATGTTATTCTTAACGATTTCACACAAACCAGAAAGAAATGCAAGAATATGTCTGTGAAACTATACATTCACAGGATGTGAATGAATTGTGGTTTATTTGGTAGCATTTCGTAGTGTGACTGATTTGACTAATTGCGTTAGTAATTAGAGGTGCGCTATTTGATAGATTCCCCCGTTCCCCCTACCTCGGGCTTTCAGTGGGGAGACCTGAGGTCAACCTACCCCCGCCCCCTCGCCTCCCCAGCTGACAAACTAGAATCAGGGCGCCAACTCCGACAAGGTTAATTGACCCACAGTCCCACACGGTGACATGATATCATTGACAAGACGTGCAAATGAGCAATAGAAAACCGATCGCGCACTTGTCACCATTCCATAACGGTATATAATTAAATCCGCCACTGGGTATAGGGAACATTTTAGTATGATGTAGTAACCTAAACCCATCACTGTTTCATTGAACTGGGTGAATGGAATATGAATGACAGTAACCTAAACCCATCACTGTTTCATTGAACTGGGTGAATGGAATATGAATGACAGTAACCTAAACCTGTCACTGTTTCATTGAACTGGGTGAATGGAATATGAATGACAGTAACCTAAACCCATCACTGTTACATTGAACTGGGTGAATATGAATGACAGTAACCTAAACCTATCACTGTTATATTGAACTGGGTGAATGGAATATGAATGACAGTAACCTAAACCCATCACTGTTACATTGAACTGGGTGAATATGAATGACAGTAACCTAAACCCATCACTGTTACATTGAACTGGGTGAATGGAATATAAATGACAGCAACCTAAACCCATCACTGTTACATTGAACTGGGTGAATATGAATGACAGTAACCTAAACCCATCACTGTTACATTGAACTGGGTGAATGGAATATGAATGACAGTAACCTAAACCCATCACTGTTACATTGAACTGGGTGAATATGAATTACAGTAACCTAAACCCATCACTGTTACATTGAACTGGGTGAATATGAATGACAGTAACCTAAACCTATCACTGTTACATTGAACTGGGAGAATGGAATATGAATGACAGTAACCTAAACCCATCACTGTTACATTGAACTGGGTGAATATGAATTACCGTAACCTAAACCCATCACTGTTACATTGAACTGGGTGAATGGAATATAAATGACAGCAACCTAAACCCATCACTGTTACATTGAACTGGGTGAATGGAATATAAATGACAGCAACCTAAACCCATCACTGTTACATTGAACTGGGTGAATGGAATATGAATGACAGTAACCTAAACCTATCACTGTTACATTGAACTGGGAGAATGGAATATGAATGACAATAACCTAAACCCATCACTGTTACATTGAACTGGGTGAATATGAATGACAGTAACCTAAACCCATCACTGATACATTGAACTGGGTGAATATGAATGACAGTAACCTAAATCCATCACTGTTACATTGAACTGGGTGAATATGAATGACAGTAACCTAAACCTATCACTGTTACATTGAACTGGGAGAATGGAATATGAATGACAGTAACCTAAACCCATCACTGTTACATTGAACTGGGTGAATATGAATTACCGTAACCTAAACCTATCACTGTTACATTGAACTGGGAGAATGGAATATGAATGACAGTAACCTAAACCCATCACTGTTACATTGAACTGGGTGAATATGAATTACCGTAACCTAAACCCATCACTGTTACATTGAACTGGGTGAATGGAATATAAATGACAGCAACCTAAACCCATCACTGTTACATTGAACTGGGTGAATGGAATATGAATGACAGTAACCTAAACCTATCACTGTTACATTGAACTGGGAGAATGGAATATGAATGACAATAACCTAAACCCATCACTGTTACATTGAACTGGGTGAATATGAATGACAGTAACCTAAACCCATCACTGTTACATTGAACTGGGTGCATATGAATGACAGTAACCTAAATCCATCACTGTTACATTGAACTGGGTGAATATGAATGATAGTAACCTAAACCTATCACTGTTACATTGAACTGGGTGAATGGAATATGAATGACAGTAACCTAAACATATCACTGTTACATTGAACTGGGTGAATGGAATATGAATGACAGTAACCTAAACCAATCACTGTTACATTGAACTGGGTGAATTTGAATGACAGTAACCTAAACCCATCACTGTTACATTGAACTGGGTGAATATGAATGAAAGTAACCTAAACCCATCACTGTTACATTGAACTGGGTGAATGGAATATGAATGACAGTAACCTAAACCCATCACTGTTACATTGAACTGGGTGCATATGAATGACAGTAACCTAAACCCATCACTGTTACATTGAACTGGGTGAATATGAATGACAGTAACCTAAACCCATCACTGTTACATTGAACTGGGTGAATATGAATGACAGTAACCTAAACCCATCACTGTCACATTTAACTGGGTGAATGGAATATACATGACAGCAACCTAAACCCACCACTGTTACATTGAACTGGGTGAATATGAATGACAGTAACCTAAACCCATCACTGTTACATTGAACTGGGTGAATGTGAATGACAGTAACCTAAACCTATCACTGTTACATTGAACTGGGTGAATGGAATATGAATGACAGTAACCTAAACCCATCACTGTTACATTGAACTGGGTGAATATGAATGACAGTAACCTAAACCCATCACTGTCACATTTAACTGGGTGAATGGAATATACATGACAGCAACCTAAACCCACCACTGTTACATTAAACTGGGTGAATATGAATGACAGTAACCTAAACCCATCACTGTTACATTGAACTGGGTGAATATGAATGACAGTAACCTAAACCTGTCACTGTTACATTGAACTGGGTGAATGGAATATGAATGACAGTAACCTGAACCCATCACTGTTACATTGAACTGGGTGAATATGAATGACAGTAACCTAAACCTATCACTGTTACATTGAACTGGGTGAATGGAATATGAATGACAGTAACCTAAACCCATCACTGTTACATTGAACTGGGTGAATATGAATGACAGTAACCTAAACCCATCACTGTTACATTTAACTGGGTGAATGGAATATACATGACAGCAACCTAAACCCACCACTGTTACATTGAACTGGGTGAATATGAATGACAGTAACCTAAACCCATCACTGTTACATTGAACTGGGTGAATGTGAATGACAGTAACCTAAACCTATCACTGTTACATTGAACTGGGTGAATGGAATATGAATGACAGTAACCTAAACCCATCACTGTTACATTGAACTGGGTGAATATGAATGACAGTAACCTAAACCCATCACTGTCACATTTAACTGGGTGAATGGAATATACATGACAGCAACCTAAACCCACCACTGTTACATTAAACTGGGTGAATATGAATGACAGTAACCTAAACCCATCACTGTTACATTGAACTGGGTGAATGTGAATGACAGTAACCTAAACCTATCACTGTTACATTGAACTGGGTGAATGGAATATGAATGACAGTAACCTAAACCCATCACTGTTACATTGAACTGGGTGAATGTGAATGACAGTAACCTAAACCTATCACTGTTACATTGAACTGGGTGAATGGAATATGAATGACAGTAACCTAAACCCATCACTGTTACATTGAACTGGGTGAATATGAATGACAGTAACCTAAACCCATCACTGTCACATTTAACTGGGTGAATGGAATATACATGACAGCAACCTAAACCCACCACTGTTACATTAAACTGGGTGAATATGAATGACAGTAACCTAAACCCATCACTGTTACATTGAACTGGGTGAATGTGAATGACAGTAACCTAAACCTATCACTGTTACATTGAACTGGGTGAATGGAATATGAATGACAGTAACCTAAACCCATCACTGTTACATTGAACTGGGTGAATGGAATATGAATGACAGTAACCTAAAACCATCACTGTTACATTGAACTGGGTGAATATGAATGACAGTAACCTAAACCCATCACTGTTACATTGAACTGGGTGATTGGAATATGAATGACAGTAACCTAAACCCATCACTGTTACATTGAACTGGGTGCATATGAATGACAGTAACCTAAACCCATCACTGTTACATTGAACTGGGTGCATATGAATGACAGTAACCTAAACCCATCACTGTTATATTGAACTGGGTGAATATGAATGACAGTAACCTAAACCCATCACTGTTACATTGAACTGGGTGATTGGAATATGAATGACAGTAACCTAAACCCATCACTGTTACATTGAACTGGGTGCATATGAATGACAGTAACCTAAACCCATCACTGTTACATTGAACTGGGTGAATATGAATGACAGTAACCTAAACCCACCACTGTTACATTGAACTGGGTGAATATGAATGACAGTAACCTAAACCTATCACTGTTACATTGAACTGGGTGAATGAATGACAGTAACCTAAACCCATCACTGTTACATTGAACTGGGTGAATGGAATATGAATGACAGTAACCTAAACCCATCACTGTTACATTGAACTGGGTGAATATGAATGACAGTAACCTAAACCCATCACTGTTACATTGAACTGGGTGAATATGAATGACAGTAACCTAAACCTATCACTGTTACATTGAACTGGGTGAATGGAATATGAATGACAGTAACCTAAACCCATCACTGTTACATTGAACTGGGTGAATGGAATATGAATGACAGTAACCTAAACCTATCACTGTTACATTGAACTGGGTGAATGGAATATGAATGACAGTAACCTAAACCCATCACTGTTACATTGAACTGGGTGAATGGAATATGAATGACAGTAACCTAAACCCATCACTGTTACATTGAACTGGGTGATTGGAATATGAATGACAGTAACCTAAACCCATCACTGTTACATTGAACTGGGTGCATATGAATGACAGTAACCTAAACCCATCACTGTTACATTGAACTGGGTGAATATGAATGACAGTAACCTAAACCCATCACTGTTACATTAAACTGGGTGAATGGAATATACATGACAGCAACCTAAACCTATCACTGTTACATTGAACTGGGTGAATATGAATGACAGTAACCTAAACCTATCACTGTTACATTGAACTGGGTGAATATGAATGACAGTAACCTAAACCTATCACTGTTACATTGAACTGGGTGAATATGAATGACAGTAACCTAAACCCATCACTGTTACATTGAACTGGGTGAATGTGAATGACAGTAACCTAAACCTATCACTGTTACATTGAACTGGGTGAATGGAATAAAATGACAGTAACCTAAACCTATCACTGTTACATTGAACTGGGTGAATGGAATATGAATGACAGTAACCTAAACCCATCACTGTTACATTGAACTGGGTGATTGGAATATGAATGACAGTAACCTAAACCCATCACTGTTACATTGAACTGGGTGCATATGAATGACAGTAACCTAAACCCATCACTGTTACATTGAACTGGGTGAATATGAATGACAGTAACCTAAACCCATCACTGTTACATTAAACTGGGTGAATGGAATATACATGACAGCAACCTAAACCTATCACTGTTACATTGAACTGGGTGAATATGAATGACAGTAACCTAAACCTATCACTGTTACATTGAACTGGGTGAATATGAATGACAGTAACCTAAACCTATCACTGTTACATTGAACTGGGTGAATGGAATATGAATGACAGTAACCTAAACCTATCACTGTTACATTGAACTGGGTGAATGGAATATGAATGACAGTAACCTAAACCCATCACTGTTACATTGAACTGGGTGAATATGAATGAAAGTAACCTAAACCCATCACTGTTACATTGAACTGGGTGAATGGAATATGAATGACAGTAACCTAAACCTATCACTGTTACATTGAACTGGGTGATTGGAATATGAATGACAGTAACCTAAACCCATCACTGTTACATTGAACTGGGTGCATATGAATGACAGTAACCTAAACCCATCACTGTTACATTGAACTGGGTGAATATGAATGACAGTAACCTAAACCCATCACTGTTACATTGAACTGGGTGAATGGAATATGAATGACAGTAACCTAAACCCATCACTGTTACATTGAACTGGGTGAATATGAATGACAGTAACCTAAACCCATCACTGTTACATTGAACTGGGTGAATGGAATATACATGACAGCAACCTAAACCCATCACTGTTACATTGAACTGGGTGAATGGAATATGAATGACAATAACCTAAACCAATCACTGTTACATTGAACTGGGTGAATATGAATTATAGTAACCTAAACCCATCACTGTTACATTGAACTGGGTGAATGGAATATGAATGACAGTAACCTACACCCATCACTGTTACATTGAACTGGGTGAATATGAATGACAGTAACCTAAACCCATCACTGTTACATTGAACTGGGTGAATGGAATATGAATGACAGTAACCTAAACCCATCACTGTTACATTGAACTGGGTGAATATGAATGACAGTAACCTAAACCCATCACTGTTACATTGAACTGGGTGAATGTGAATGACAGTAACCTAAACCTATCACTGTTACATTGAACTGGGTGAATGGAATATGAATGACAGTAACCTAAACCCATCACTGTTACATTGAACTGGGTGAATGGAATATGAATGACAGTAACCTAAAACCATCACTGTTACATTGAACTGGGTGAATATGAATGACAGTAACCTAAACCCATCACTGTTACATTGAACTGGGTGAATGGAATATACATGACAGCAACCTAAACCCACCACTGTTACATTAAACTGGGTGAATGGAATATGAATGACAGTAACCTAAACCCATCACTGTTACATTGAATTGGGTGAATGGAGTATGAATGACAGTAACCTAAACCTGTCACTGTTTCATTGAACTGGGTGAATGGAATATGAATGACAGTAACCTAAACCCATCACTGTTACATTGAACTGGGTGAATATGAATGACAGTAACCTAAACCTATCACTGTTATATTGAACTGGGTGAATGGAATATGAATGACAGTAACTTAACCCATCACTGTTACATTAAACTGGGTGAATATGAATGACAGTAACCTAAACCCATCACTGTTACATTGAACTGGGTGAATGGAATATAAATGACAGCAACCTAAACCCATCACTGTTACATTGAACTGGGAGAAGGAATATGAATGACAGTAACCTAAACCCATCACTGTTACATTGAACTGGGTGAATATGAATGACAGTAACCTAAACCCATCACTGTTACATTGAACTGGGTGAACTGGAATATGAATGACAGTAACCTAAACCCATCACTGTTACATTGAACTGGGTGAATATGAATGACAGTAACCTAAACCCATCACTGTTACATTGAACTGGGTGAATGGAATATGAATGACAGTAACCTAAACCCATCACTGTTACATTGAACTGGGTGAATATGAATGACAGTAACCTAAACCCATCACTGTTACATTGAACTGGGTGAATGGAATATGAATGACAGTAACCTACACCCATCACTGTTACATTGAACTGGGTGCATATGAATGACAGTAATCTAAACCCATCACTGTTACATTGAACTGGGTTAATATGAATGACAGTAACCTAAACCCATCACTGTCACATTTAACTGGGTGAATGGAATATACATGACAGCAACCTAAACCCATCACTGTTACATTGAACTGGGTGAATGGAGTATGAATGACAGTAACCTAAACCTATCACTGTTACATTTAACTGGGTGATTATGAATGACAGTAACCTAAACCCATCACTGTTACATTGAACTGGGTGCATATGAATGACAGTAACCTAAACCCATCACTGTTACATTGAACTGGGTGAATATGAATGACAGTAACCTAAACCCATCACTGTTACATTGAACTGGGTGAATGGAATATGAATGACAGTAACCTAAACCCATCACTGTTACATTGAACTGGGTGAATTTGAATGACAGTAACCTAAACCCATCACTGTCACATTTAACTGGGTGAATGGAATATACATGACAGCAACCTAAACCCACCACTGTTACATTAAACTGGGTGAATGGAATATGAATGACAGTAACCTAAACCAATCACTGTTACATTGAACTGGGTGAATTTGAATGACAGTAACCTAAACCCATCACTGTTACATTGAACTGGGTGAATGGAATATGAATGACAGTAACCTAAACCCATCACTGTTACATTGAACTGGGTGAATATGAATGACAGTAACCTAAACCCATCACTGTTACATTGAACTGGGTGAATATGAATGACAGTAACCTAAACCCATCACTGTTACATTGAACTGGGTGAATGTGAATGACAGTAACCTAAACCTATCACTGTTACATTGAACTGGGTGAATTGAATATGAATGACAGTAACCTAAACCCATCACTGTTACATTGAACTGGGTGAATGGAATATGAATGACAGTAACCTAAACCCATCACTGTTACATTGAACTGGGTGAATGGAATATGAATGACAGTAACCTAAAACCATCACTGTTACATTGAACTGGGTGAATATGAATGACAGTAACCTAAACCCATCACTGTTACATTGAACTGGGTGATTGGAATATGAATGACAGTAACCTAAACCCATCACTGTTACATTGAACTGGGTGAATGGAATATGAATGACAGTAACCTAAACCCATCACTGTTACATTGAACTGGGTGAATATGAATGACAGTAACCTAAACCCATCACTGTTACATTGAAGTGGGTGAATATGAATGACAGTAACCTAAACCTATCACTGTTACATTGAACTGGGTGATTGGAATATAATGACAGCAACCTAAACCCACCACTGTTACATTGAACTGGGTGAATGGAATATGAATGACAGTAACCTAAACCTATCACTGTTACATTGAACTGGGTGATTGGAATATGAATGACAGTAACCTAAACCCATCACTGTTACATTGAACTGGGTGAATGGAATATGAATGACAGTAACCTAAACCTATCACTGTTACATTGAACTGGGTGATTGGAATATGAATGACAGTAACCTAAACCCATCACTGTTACATTGAACTGGGTGAATATGAATGACAGTAACCTAAACCCATCACTGTTACATTTAATTGGGTGAATGGAGTATGAATGACAGTAACCTAAACCTGTCACTGTTTCATTGAACTGGGTGAATGGAATATGAATGACAGTAACCTAAACCCATCACTGTTACATTGAACTGGGTGAATATGAATGACAGTAACTGTTACATTAAACTGGGTGAATATGAATGACAGTAACCTAAACCCATCACTGTTACATTGAACTGGGTGAATATGAATTACAGTAACCTAAACCCATCACTGTTACATTGAACTGGGTGAATATGAATGACAGTAACCTAAACCTATCACTGTTACATTGAACTGGGAGAATGGAATATGAATGACAGCAACCTAAACCCATCACTGTTACATTGAACTGGGTGAATGGAATATAAATGACAGCAACCTAAACCCATCACTGTTACATTGAACTGGGTGAATGGAATATGAATGACAGTAACCTAAACCTATCACTGTTACATTGAACTGGGAGAATGGAATATGAATGACAATAACCTACACCCATCACTGTTACATTGAACTGGGTGCATATGAATGACAGTAATCTAAACCCATCACTGTTACATTGAACTGGGTGAATATGAATGACAGTAACCTAAACCCATCACTGTCACATTTAACTGGGTGAATGGAATATACATGACAGCAACCTAAACCCATCACTGTTACATTGAACTGGGTGAATGGAGTATGAATGACAGTAACCTAAACCTATCACTGTTACATTTAACTGGGTGATTGGAATATGAATGACAGTAACCTAAACCCATCACTGTTACATTGAAGTGGGTGAATATGAATGACAGTAACCTAAACCCATCACTGTTACATTGAACTGGGTGCATATGAATGACAGTAACCTAAACCCATCACTGTTACATTGAACTGGGTGAATATGAATGACAGTAACCTAAACCCATCACTGTTACATTGAACTGGGTGAATGGAATATGAATGACAGTAACCTAAACCCATCACTGTTACATTGAACTGGGTGAATTTGAATGACAGTAACCTAAACCCATCACTGTCACATTTAACTGGGTGAATGGAATATACATGACAGCAACCTAAACCCACCACTGTTACATTAAACTGGGTGAATGGAATATGAATGACAGTAACCTAAACCAATCACTGTTACATTGAACTGGGTGAATTTGAATGACAGTAACCTAAACCCATCACTGTTACATTGAACTGGGTGAATGGAATATGAATGACAGTAACCTAAACCCATCACTGTTACATTGAACTGGGTGAATATGAATGACAGTAACCTAAACCCATCACTGTTACATTGAACTGGGTGAATATGAATGACAGTAACCTAAACCCATCACTGTTACATTGAACTGGGTGAATATGAATGACAGTAACCTAAACCCATCACTGTTACATTGAACTGGGTGAATGTGAATGACAGTAACCTAAACCTATCACTGTTACATTGAACTGGGTGAATTGAATATGAATGACAGTAACCTAAACCCATCACTGTTACATTGAACTGGGTGAATGGAATATGAATGACAGTAACCTAAACCCATCACTGTTACATTGAACTGGGTGAATGGAATATGAATGACAGTAACCTAAAACCATCACTGTTACATTGAACTGGGTGAATATGAATGACAGTAACCTAAACGCATCACTGTTACATTGAACTGGGTGATTGGAATATGAATGACAGTAACCTAAACCCATCACTGTTACATTGAACTGGGTGAATGGAATATGAATGACAGTAACCTAAACCCATCACTGTTACATTGAACTGGGTGAATATGAATGACAGTAACCTAAACCCATCACTGTTACATTGAACTGGGTGAATATGAATGACAGTAACCTAAACCCATCACTGTCACATTTAACTGGGTGAATGGAATATACATGACAGCAACCTAAACCCACCACTGTTACATTAAACTGGGTGAATGGAATATGAATGACAGTAACCTAAACCTATCACTGTTACATTGAACTGGGTGATTGGAATATGAATGACAGTAACCTAAACCCATCACTGTTACATTGAACTGGGTGAATGGAATATGAATGACAGTAACCTAAACCTATCACTGTTACATTGAACTGGGTGATTGGAATATGAATGACAGTAACCTAAACCCATCACTGTTACATTGAACTGGGTGAATATGAATGACAGTAACCTAAACCCATCACTGTTACATTGAACTGGGTGAATGGAATATGAATGACAGTAACCTAAACCCATCACTGTTACATTGAACTGGGTGAATATGAATGACAGTAACTTAACCCATCACTGTTACATTAAACTGGGTGAATATGAATGACAGTAACCTAAACCCATCACTGTTACATTGAACTGGGTGAATATGAATGACAGTAACCTAAACCCATCACTGTTACATTGAACTGGGTGAATATGAATGACAGTAACCTAAACCTATCACTGTTACATTGAACTGGGAGAATGGAATATGAATGACAGCAACCTAAACCCATCACTGTTACATTGAACTGGGTGAATGGAATATAAATGACAGCAACCTAAACCCATCACTGTTACATTGAACTGGGTGAATGGAATATGAATGACAGTAACCTAAACCCATCACTGTTACATTGAACTGGGTGAATATGAATGACAGTAACTTAACCCATCACTGTTACATTAAACTGGGTGAATATGAATGACAGTAACCTAAACCCATCACTGTTACATTGAACTGGGTGAATATGAATTACAGTAACCTAAACCCATCACTGTTACATTGAACTGGGTGAATATGAATGACAGTAACCTAAACCTATCACTGTTACATTGAACTGGGAGAATGGAATATGAATGACAGCAACCTAAACCCATCACTGTTACATTGAACTGGGTGAATGGAATATAAATGACAGCAACCTAAACCCATCACTGTTACATTGAACTGGGTGAATGGAATATGAATGACAGTAACCTAAACCTATCACTGTTACATTGAACTGGGAGAATGGAATATGAATGACAATAACCTAAACCCATCACTGTTACATTGAACTGGGTGAATATGAATGACAGTAACCTAAACCCATCACTGATACATTGAACTGGGTGAATATGAATGACAGTAACCTAAATCCATCACTGTTACATTGAACTGGGTGAATATGAATGACAGTAACCTAAACCTATCACTGTTACATTGAACTGGGAGAATGGAATATGAATGACAGTAACCTAAACCCATCACTGTTACATTGAACTGGGTGAATATGAATTACAAACCCATAACCTAAACCCATCACTGTTACATTGAACTGGGTGAATGGAATATAAATGACAGCAACCTAAACCCATCACTGTTACATTGAACTGGGTGAATGGAATATGAATGACAGTAACCTAAACCTATCACTGTTACATTGAACTGGGAGAATGGAATATGAATGACAATAACCTAAACCCATCACTGTTACATTGAACTGGGTGAATATGAATGACAGTAACCTAAACCCATCACTGTTACATTGAACTGGGTGCATATGAATGACAGTAACCTAAATCCATCACTGTTACATTGAACTGGGTGAATATGAATGATAGTAACCTAAACCCATCACTGTTACATTGAACTGGGTGAATATGAATGAAAGTAACCTAAACCCATCACTGTCACATTTAACTGGGTGCATATGAATGACAGTAACCTAAACCCATCACTGTCACATTTAACTGGGTGCAATATGAATGACAGTAACCTAAACCCATCACTGTTACATTGAACTGGGTGAATGGATATGAATGACAGTAACCTAAACCCATCACTGTTACATTGAACTGGGTGAATATGAATGACAGTAACCTAAACCCATCACTGTTACATTGAACTGGGTGAATGGATATGAATGACAGTAACCTAAACCCATCACTGTTACATTGAACTGGGTGAATGGAATATGAATGACAGTAACCTAAACCCATCACTGTTACATTGAACTGGGTGCATATGAATGACAGTAACCTAAACCCATCACTGTTACATTGAACTGGGTGAATATGAATGACAGTAACCTAAACCCATCACTGTTACATTGAACTGGGTGAATATGAATGACAGTAACCTAAACCCATCACTGTCACATTTAACTGGGTGAATGGAATATACATGACAGCAACCTAAACCCACCACTGTTACATTAAACTGGGTGAATGGAATATGAATGACAGTAACCTAAACCCATCACTGTTACATTGAACTGGGTGAATGGAATATGAATGACAGTAACCTAAACCCATCACTGTTACATTGAACTGGGTGAATATGAATGACAGTAACCTAAACCCATCACTGTTACATTGAACTGGGTGAATGTGAATGACAGTAACCTAAACCTATCACTGTTACATTGAACTGGGTGAATGGAATATGAATGACAGTAACCTAAACCCATCACTGTTACATTGAACTGGGTGAATGGAATATGAATGACAGTAACCTAAAACCATCACTGTTACATTGAACTGGGTGAATATGAATGACAGTAACCTAAACCCATCACTGTTACATTGAACTGGGTGCATATGAATGACAGTAACCTAAACCCATCACTGTTACATTGAACTGGGTGAATATGAATGACAGTAACCTAAACCCATCACTGTTACATTGAACTGGGTGAATATGAATGACAGTAACCTAAACCCATCACTGTTACATTGAACTGGGTGATTGGAATATGAATGACAGTAACCTAAACCCATCACTGTTACATTGAACTGGGTGCATATGAATGACAGTAACCTAAACCCATCACTGTTACATTGAACTGGGTGAATATGAATGACAGTAACCTAAACCCACCACTGTTACATTAAACTGGGTGAATGGAATATGAATGACAGTAACCTAAACCAATCACTGTTACATTGAACTGGGTGAATGTGAATGACAGTAACCTAAACCTATCACTGTTACATTGAACTGGGTGAATGGAATATGAATGACAGTAACCTAAACCCATCACTGTTACATTGAACTGGGTGATTTGAATATGAATGACAGTAACCTAAACCCATCACTGTTACATTGAACTGGGTGCAATATGAATGACAGTAACCTAAACCCATCACTGTTACATTGAACTGGGTGAATATGAATGACAGTAACCTAAACCCATCACTGTTACATTAAACTGGGTGAATGGAATATGAATGACAGTAACCTAAACCCATCACTGTTACATTGAACTGGGTGAATGTGAATGACAGTAACCTAAACCTATCACTGTTACATTGAACTGGGTGAATGGAATATGAATGACAGTAACCTAAACCCATCACTGTTACATTGAACTGGGTGAATGGAATATGAATGACAGTAACCTAAACCCATCACTGTTACATTGAACTGGGTGCATATGAATGACAGTAACTTAAACCCATCACTGTTACATTGAACTGGGTGAATATGAATGACAGTAACCTAAACCCACCACTGTTACATTAAACTGGGTGAATGGAATATGAATGACAGTAACCTAAACCGATCACTGTTACATTGAACTGGGTGAATTTGAATGACAGTAACCTAAACCCATCACTGTTACATTGAACTGGGTGAATGGAATATGAATGACAGTAACCTAAACCCATCACTGTTACATTGAACTGGGTGAATATGAATGACAGTAACCTAAACCCATCACTGTTACATTGAACTGGGTGAATGTGAATGACAGTAACCTAAACCTATCACTGTTACATTGAACTGGGTGAATGTGAATGACAGTAACCTAAACCTATCACTGTTACATTGAACTGGGTGAATGGAATATGAATGACAGTAACCTAAACCCATCACTGTTACATTGAACTGGGTGAATGGAATATGAATGACAGTAACCTAAACCTATCACTGTTACATTGAACTGGGTGAATGGAATATGAATGACAGTAACCTAAACCCATCACTGTTACATTGAACTGGGTGAATGGAATATGAATGACAGTAACCTAAACCCATCACTGTTACATTGAACTGGGTGATTGGAATATGAATGACAGTAACCTAAACCCATCACTGTTACATTGAACTGGGTGCATATGAATGACAGTAACCTAAACCCATCACTGTTACATTGAACTGGGTGAATATGAATGACAGTAACCTAAACCCATCACTGTTACATTAAACTGGGTGAATGGAATATACATGACAGCAACCTAAACCTATCACTGTTACATTGAACTGGGTGAATATGAATGACAGTAACCTAAACCTATCACTGTTACATTGAACTGGGTGAATATGAATGACAGTAACCTAAACCTATCACTGTTACATTGAACTGGGTGAATGGAATATGAATGACAGTAACCTAAACCTATCACTGTTACATTGAACTGGGTGAATATGAATGACAGTAACCTAAACCTATCACTGTTACATTGAACTGGGTGAATGGAATATGAATGACAGTAACCTAAACCCATGACTGTTACATTGAACTGGGTGAATATGAATGAAAGTAACCTAAACCCATCACTGTTACATTGAACTGGGTGAATGGAATATGAATGACAGTTACCTAAACCTATCACTGTTACATTGAACTGGGTGATTGGAATATGAATGACAGTAACCTAAACCCATCACTGTTACATTGAACTGGGTGCTTATGAATGACAGTAACCTAAACCTATCACTGTTACATTGAACTGGGAGAATGGAATATGAATGACAGCAACCTAAACCCATCACTGTTACATTGAACTGGGTGAATGGAATATAAATGACAGCAACCTAAACCCATCACTGTTACATTGAACTGGGTGAATGGAATATGAATGACAGTAACCTAAACCTATCACTGTTACATTGAACTGGGAGAATGGAATATGAATGACAATAACCTAAACCCATCACTGTTACATTGAACTGGGTGAATATGAATGACAGTAACCTAAACCCATCACTGATACATTGAACTGGGTGAATATGAATGACAGTAACCTAAATCCATCACTGTTACATTGAACTGGGTGAATATGAATGACAGTAACCTAAACCTATCACTGTTACATTGAACTGGGAGAATGGAATATGAATGACAGTAACCTAAACCCATCACTGTTACATTGAACTGGGTGAATATGAATTACCGTAACCTAAACCCATCACTGTTACATTGAACTGGGTGAATGGAATATAAATGACAGCAACCTAAACCCATCACTGTTACATTGAACTGGGTGAATGGAATATGAATGACAGTAACCTAAACCTATCACTGTTACATTGAACTGGGAGAATGGAATATGAATGACAATAACCTAAACCCATCACTGTTACATTGAACTGGGTGAATATGAATGACAGTAACCTAAACCCATCACTGTTACATTGAACTGGGTGCATATGAATGACAGTAACCTAAATCCATCACTGTTACATTGAACTGGGTGAATATGAATGATAGTAACCTAAACCCATCACTGTTACATTGAACTGGGTGAATATGAATGAAAGTAACCTAAACCCATCACTGTCACATTTAACTGGGTGCATATGAATGACAGTAACCTAAACCCATCACTGTCACATTTAACTGGGTGCATATGAATGACAGTAACCTAAACCCATCACTGTTACATTGAACTGGGTGCATATGAATGACAGTAACCTAAACCCATCACTGTTACATTGAACTGGGTGCATATGAATGACAGTAACCTAAACCCATCACTGTTACATTGAACTGGGTGCATATGAATGACAGTAATCTAAACCCATCACTGTTACATTGAACTGGGTGATTGGAATATGAATGACAGTAACCTAAACCCATCACTGTTACATTGAACTGGGTGCATATGAATGACAGTAACCTAAACCCATCACTGTTACATTGAACTGGGTGAATATGAATGACAGTAACCTAAACCCATCACTGTTACATTGAACTGGGTGAATATGAATGACAGTAACCTAAACCCATCACTGTCACATTTAACTGGGTGAATGGAATATACATGACAGCAACCTAAACCCACCACTGTTACATTAAACTGGGTGAATGGAATATGAATGACAGTAACCTAAACCCATCACTGTTACATTGAACTGGGTGAATGTGAATGACAGTAACCTAAACCTATCACTGTTACATTGAACTGGGTGAATGGAATATGAATGACAGTAACCTAAACCCATCACTGTTACATTGAACTGGGTGAATGGAATATGAATGACAGTAACCTAAACCCATCACTGTTACATTGAACTGGGTGAATATGAATGACAGTAACCTAAACCCATCACTGTTACATTGAACTGGGTGAATGGAATATGAATGACAGTAACCTAAACCCATCACTGTTACATTGAACTGGGTGCATATGAATGACAGTAACCTAAACCCATCACTGTTACATTGAACTGGGTGAATATGAATGACAGTAACCTAAACCCATCACTGTTACATTGAACTGGGTGAATATGAATGACAGTAACCTAAACCCATCACTGTCACATTTAACTGGGTGAATGGAATATACATGACAGCAACCTAAACCCACCACTGTTACATTAAACTGGGTGAATGGAATATGAATGACAGTAACCTAAACCCATCACTGTTACATTGAACTGGGTGAATGTGAATGACAGTAACCTAAACCTATCACTGTTACATTGAACTGGGTGAATGGAATATGAATGACAGTAACCTAAACCCATCACTGTTACATTGAACTGGGTGAATGGAATATGAATGACAGTAACCTAAAACCATCACTGTTACATTGAACTGGGTGAATATGAATGACAGTAACCTAAACCCATCACTGTTACATTGAACTGGGTGCATATGAATGACAGTAACCTAAACCCATCACTGTTACATTGAACTGGGTGCATATGAATGACAGTAACCTAAACCCATCACTGTTACATTGAACTGGGTGAATATGAATGACAGTAACCTAAACCCATCACTGTTACATTGAACTGGGTGATTGGAATATGAATGACAGTAACCTAAACCCATCACTGTTACATTGAACTGGGTGCATATGAATGACAGTAACCTAAACCCATCACTGTTACATTGAACTGGGTGAATATGAATGACAGTAACCTAAACCCACCACTGTTACATTAAACTGGGTGAATGGAATATGAATGACAGTAACCTAAACCAATCACTGTTACATTGAACTGGGTGAATGTGAATGACAGTAACCTAAACCTATCACTGTTACATTGAACTGGGTGAATGGAATATGAATGACAGTAACCTAAACCCATCACTGTTACATTGAACTGGGTGATTTGAATATGAATGACAGTAACCTAAACCCATCACTGTTACATTGAACTGGGTGCATATGAATGACAGTAACCTAAACCCATCACTGTTACATTGAACTGGGTGAATATGAATGACAGTAACCTAAACCCACCACTGTTACATTAAACTGGGTGAATGGAATATGAATGACAGTAACCTAAACCAATCACTGTTACATTGAACTGGGTGAATGTGAATGACAGTAACCTAAACCTATCACTGTTACATTGAACTGGGTGAATGGAATATGAATGACAGTAACCTAAACCCATCACTGTTACATTGAACTGGGTGATTGGAATATGAATGACAGTAACCTAAACCCATCACTGTTACATTGAACTGGGTGCATATGAATGACAGTAACCTAAACCCATCACTGTTACATTGAACTGGGTGAATATGAATGACAGTAACCTAAACCCACCACTGTTACATTAAACTGGGTGAATGGAATATGAATGACAGTAACCTAAACCAATCACTGTTACATTGAACTGGGTGAATTTGAATGACAGTAACCTAAACCCATCACTGTTACATTGAACTGGGTGAATGGAATATGAATGACAGTAACCTAAACCCATCACTGTTACATTGAACTGGGTGAATATGAATGACAGTAACCTAAACCCATCACTGTTACATTGAACTGGGTGAATGTGAATGACAGTAACCTAAACCTATCACTGTTACATTGAACTGGGTGAATGGAATATGAATGACAGTAACCTAAACCCATCACTGTTACATTGAACTGGGTGAATGGAATATGAATGACAGTAACCTAAACCTATCACTGTTACATTGAACTGGGTGAATGGAATATGAATGACAGTAACCTAAACCCATCACTGTTACATTGAACTGGGTGAATGGAATATGAATGACAGTAACCTAAACCCATCACTGTTACATTGAACTGGGTGATTGGAATATGAATGACAGTAACCTAAACCCATCACTGTTACATTGAACTGGGTGCATATGAATGACAGTAACCTAAACCCATCACTGTTACATTGAACTGGGTGAATATGAATGACAGTAACCTAAACCCATCACTGTTACATTAAACTGGGTGAATGGAATATACATGACAGCAACCTAAACCTATCACTGTTACATTGAACTGGGTGAATATGAATGACAGTAACCTAAACCTATCACTGTTACATTGAACTGGGTGAATATGAATGACAGTAACCTAAACCTATCACTGTTACATTGAACTGGGTGAATGGAATATGAATGACAGTAACCTAAACCTATCACTGTTACATTGAACTGGGTGAATATGAATGACAGTAACCTAAACCTATCACTGTTACATTGAACTGGGTGAATGGAATATGAATGACAGTAACCTAAACCCATGACTGTTACATTGAACTGGGTGAATATGAATGAAAGTAACCTAAACCCATCACTGTTACATTGAACTGGGTGAATGGAATATGAATGACAGTTACCTAAACCTATCACTGTTACATTGAACTGGGTGATTGGAATATGAATGACAGTAACCTAAACCCATCACTGTTACATTGAACTGGGTGCTTATGAATGACAGTAACCTAAACCCATCACTGTTACATTGAACTGGGTGAATATGAATGACAGTAACCTAAACCCATCACTGTTACATTGAACTGGGTGAATGGAATATGAATGACAGTAACCTAAACCCATCACTGTTACATTGAACTGGGTGAATATGAATGACAGTAACCTAAACCCATCACTGTCACATTTAACTGGGTGAATGGAATATGAATGACAGTAACCTAAACCCATCACTGTTACATTGAACTGGGTGAATGGAATATACATGACAGCAACCTAAACCCATCACTGTTACATTGAACTGGGTGAATGGAGTATGAATGACAATAACCTAAACCAATCACTGTTACATTGAACTGGGTGAATGGAATATGAATGACAGTAACCTACACCCATCACTGTTACATTGAACTGGGTGCATATGAATGACAGTAATCTAAACCCATCACTGTTACATTGAACTGGGTGAATGGAATATGAATGACAGTAACCTAAACCCATCACTGTTACATTGAACTGGGTGAATATGAATGACAGTAACCTAAACCCATCACTGTTACATTGAACTGGGTGAATGTGAATGACAGTAACCTAAACCTATCACTGTTACATTGAACTGGGTGAATGGAATATGAATGACAGTAACCTAAACCCATCACTGTTACATTGAACTGGGTGAATGGAATATGAATGACAGTAACCTAAACCCACCACTGTTACATTGAACTGGGTGATTGGAATATGAATGACAGTAACCTAAACCCATCACTGTTACATTGAATTGGGTGAATGGAGTATGAATGACAGTAACCTAAACCTATCACTGTTACATTTAACTGGGTGATTGGAATATGAATGACAGTAACCTAAACCCATCACTGTTACATTGAACTGGGTGAATATGAATGACAGTAACCTAAACCTATCACTGTTACATTGAACTGGGTGAATGGAATATGAATGACAGTAACCTAAACCTATCACTGTTACATTGAACTGGGTGAATATGAATGACAGTAACCTAAACCCATCACTGTTACATTGAACTGGGTGAATGGAATATGAATGACAGTAACCTAAACCTATCACTGTTACATTGAACTGGGTGAATGGAATATGAATGACAGTAACCTAAACCCATGACTGTTACATTGAACTGGGTGAATATGAATGAAAGTAACCTAAACCCATCACTGTTACATTGAACTGGGTGAATGGAATATGAATGACAGTAACCTAAACCCACCACTGTTACATTGAACTGGGTGATTGGAATATGAATGACAGTAACCTAAACCCATCACTGTTACATTGAATTGGGTGAATGGAGTATGAATGACAGTAACCTAAACCTATCACTGTTACATTTAACTGGGTGATTGGAATATGAATGACAGTAACCTAAACCCATCACTGTTACATTGAACTGGGTGAATATGAATGACAGTAACCTAAACCTATCACTGTTACATTGAACTGGGTGAATGGAATATGAATGACAGTAACCTAAACCTATCACTGTTACATTGAACTGGGTGAATATGAATGACAGTAACCTAAACCCATCACTGTTACATTGAACTGGGTGAATGGAATATGAATGACAGTAACCTAAACCTATCACTGTTACATTGAACTGGGTGAATGGAATATGAATGACAGTAACCTAAACCCATGACTGTTACATTGAACTGGGTGAATATGAATGAAAGTAACCTAAACCCATCACTGTTACATTGAACTGGGTGAATGGAATATGAATGACAGTAACCTACACCCATCACTGTTACATTGAACTGGGTGCATATGAATGACAGTAATCTAAACCCATCACTGTTACATTGAACTGGGTGAATGGAATATGAATGACAGTAACCTAAACCCATCACTGTTACATTGAACTGGGTGAATATGAATGACAGTAACCTAAACCCATCACTGTTACATTGAACTGGGTGAATGTGAATGACAGTAACCTAAACCTATCACTGTTACATTGAACTGGGTGAATGCAATATGAATGACAGTAACCTAAACCCATCACTGTTACATTGAACTGGGTGAATGGAATATGAATGACAGTAACCTAAACCCACCACTGTTACATTGAACTGGGTGATTGGAATATGAATGACAGTAACCTAAACCCATCACTGTTACATTGAATTGGGTGAATGGAGTATGAATGACAGTAACCTAAACCTGTCACTGTTTCATTGAACTGGGTGAATGGAATATGAATGACAGTAACCTAAACCCATCACTGTTACATTGAACTGGGTGAATATGAATGACAGTAACCTAAACCTATCACTGTTATATTGAACTGGGTGAATGGAATATGAATGACAGTAACTTAACCCATCACTGTTACATTAAACTGGGTGAATATGAATGACAGTAACCTAAACCCATCACTGTTACATTGAACTGGGTGAATGGAATATAAATGACAGCAACCTAAACCCATCACTGTTACATTGAACTGGGAGAAGGAATATGAATGACAGTAACCTAAACCCATCACTGTTACATTGAACTGGGTGAATATGAATGACAGTAACCTAAACCCATCACTGTTACATTGAACTGGGTGAATGGAATATGAATGACAATAACCTAAACCCATCACTGTTACATTGAACTGGGTCAATGGAATATGAATGACAATAACCTAAACCCATCACTGTTACATTGAACTGGGTGAATATGAATGACAGTAACCTAAACCCATCACTGTTACATTGAACTGGGTGAATGGAATATGAATGACAGTAACCTAAACCCATCACTGTTACATTGAACTGGGTGAATATGAATGACAGTAACCTAAACCCATCACTGTCACATTTAACTGGGTGAATGGAATATGAATGACAGTAACCTAAACCCATCACTGTTACATTGAACTGGGTGAATGGAATATACATGACAGCAACCTAAACCCATCACTGTTACATTGAACTGGGTGAATGGAGTATGAATGACAGTAACCTAAACCAATCACTGTTACATTGAACTGGGTGAATATGAATTATAGTAACCTAAACCCATCACTGTTACATTGAACTGGGTGAATGGAATATGAATGACAGTAACCTACACCCATCACTGTTACATTGAACTGGGTGCATATGAATGACAGTACTCTAAACCCATCACTGTTACATTGAACTGGGTGAATGGAATATGAATGACAGTAACCTAAACCCATCACTGTTACATTGAACTGGGTGAATATGAATGACAGTAACCTAAACCCATCACTGTTACATTGAACTGGGTGAATGTGAATGACAGTAACCTAAACCTATCACTGTTACATTGAACTGGGTGAATGGAATATGAATGACAGTAACCTAAACCCATCACTGTTACATTGAACTGGGTGAATGGAATATGAATGACAGTAACCTAAAACCATCACTGTTACATTGAACTGGGTGAATATGAATGACAGTAACCTAAACCCATCACTGTTACATTGAACTGGGTGAATGGAATATACATGACAGCAACCTAAACCCACCACTGTTACATTAAACTGGGTGAATGGAATATGAATGACAGTAACCTAAACCTATCACTGTTACATTGAACTGGGTGATTGGAATATGAATGACAGTAACCTAAACCCATCACTGTTACATTGAACTGGGTGAATAGGAATGACAGTAACCTAAACCTATCACTGTTATATTGAACTGGGTGAATGGAATATGAATGACAGTAACTTAACCCATCACTGTTACATTAAACTGGGTGAATATGAATGACAGTAACCTAAACCCATCACTGTTACATTGAACTGGGTGAATGGAATATAAATGACAGCAACCTAAACCCATCACTGTTACATTGAACTGGGAGAATGGAATATGAATGACAATAACCTAAACACATCACTGTTACATTGAACTGGGTGAATATGAATTATAGTAACCTAAACCCATCACTGTTACATTGAACTGGGTGAATGGAATATGAATGACAGTAACCTACACCCATCACTGTTACATTGAACTGGGTGCATATGAATGACAGTAATCTAAACCCATCACTGTTACATTGAACTGGGTGAATATGAATGACAGTAACCTAAACCCATCACTGTCACATTTAACTGGGTGAATGGAATATACATGACAGCAACCTAAACCCATCACTGTTACATTGAACTGGGTGAATGGAGTATGAATGACAGTAACCTAAACCTATCACTGTTACATTGAACTGGGTGATTGGAATATGAATGACAGTAACCTAAACCCATCACTGTTACATTGAAGTGGGTGAATATGAATGACAGTAACCTAAACCCATCACTGTTACATTGAACTGGGTGCATATGAATGACAGTAACCTAAACCCATCACTTTTACATTGAACTGGGTGAATATGAATGACAGTAACCTAAACCCATCACTGTTACATTGAACTGGGTGAATGGAATATGAATGACAGTAACCTAAACCCATCACTGTTACATTGAACTGGGTGAATTTGAATGACAGTAACCTAAACCCATCACTGTCACATTTAACTGGGTGAATGGAATATACATGACAGCAACCTAAACCCACCACTGTTACATTAAACTGGGTGAATGGAATATGAATGACAGTAACCTAAACCAATCACTGTTACATTGAACTGGGTGAATTTGAATGACAGTAACCTAAACCCATCACTGTTACATTGAACTGGGTGAATGGAATATGAATGACAGTAACCTAAACCCATCACTGTTACATTGAACTGGGTGAATATGAATGACAGTAACCTAAACCCATCACTGTTACATTGAACTGGGTGAATATGAATGACAGTAACCTAAACCCATCACTGTTACATTGAACTGGGTGAATGTGAATGACAGTAACCTAAACCTATCACTTTTACATTGAACTGGGTGAATGGAATATGAATGACAGTAACCTAAACCCATCACTGTTACATTGAACTGGGTGAATGGAATATGAATGACAGTAACCTAAAACCATCACTGTTACATTAAACTGGGTGAATATGAATGACAGTAACCTAAACGCATCACTGTTACATTGAACTGGTTGATTGGAATATGAAAGACAGTAACCTAAACCCATCACTGTTACATTGAACTGGGTGAATGGAATATGAATGACAGTAACCTAAACCCATCACTGTTACATTGAACTGGGTGAATATGAATGACAGTAACCTAAACCCATCACTGTTACATTGAACTGGGTGAATATGAATGACAGTAACCTAAACCCATCACTGTCACATTTAACTGGGTGAATGGAATATACATGACAGCAACCTAAACCCACCACTGTTACATTAAACTGGGTGAATGGAATATGAATGACAGTAACCTAAACCTATCACTGTTACATTGAACTGGGTGATTGGAATATGAATGACAGTAACCTAAGCCCATCACTGTTACATTGAACTGGGTGAATGGAATATGAATGACAGTAACCTAAACCTATCACTGTTACATTGAACTGGGTGATTGGAATATGAATGACAGTAACCTAAACCCATCACTGTTACATTGAACTGGGTGAATATGAATGACAGTAACCTAAACCCATCACTGTTACATTTAATTGGGTGAATGGAGTATGAATGACAGTAACCTAAACCTGTCACTGTTTCATTGAACTGGGTGAATGGAATATGAATGACAGTAACCTAAACCCATCACTGTTACATTGAACTGGGTGAATATGAATGACAGTAACCTAAACCCATCACTGTTACATTGAACTGGGAGAATGGAATATAAATGACAGCAACCTAAACCCATCACTGTTACACTGAACTGGGAGAATGGAATATGAATGACAATAACCTAAACCCATCACTGTTACATTGAACTGGGTGCATATGAATGACAGTAATCTAAACCCATCACTGTTACATTGAACTGGGTGAATGGAGTATGAATGACAGTAACCTAAACCTATCACTGTTACATTGAACTGGGTGATTGGAATATGAATGACAGTAACCTAAACCCATCACTGTTTCATTGAAGTGGGTGAATATGAATGACAGTAACCTAAACCCATCACTGTTACATTGAACTGGGTGCATATGAATGACAGTAACCTAAATCCATCACTGTTACATTGAACTGGGTGAATATGAATGACAGTAACCTAAACCTATCACTGTTACATTGAACTGGGTGAATGGAATATGAATGACAGTAACCTAAACCTATCACTGTTACATTGAACTGGGTGAATGGAATATGAATGACAGTAACCTAAACCTATCACTGTTACATTGAACTGGGTGCATATGAATGACAGTAACCTAAACCCATCACTGTTACATTGAACTGGGTGAATATGAATGACAGTAACCTAAACCCATCACTGTCACCTTTAACTGGGTGAATGGAATATAATGACAGTAACCTAAACCAATCACTGTTACATTGAACTGGGTGAATGGAATATGAATGACAGTAACCTAAACCCATCACTGTTACATTGAAGTGGGTGAATATGAATGACAGTAACCTAAACCCATCACTGTTACATTGAACTGGGTGCATATGAATGACAGTAACCTAAACCCATCACTGTTACATTGAACTGGGTGAATGGAATATGAATGACAGTAACCTAAACCCATCACTGTTACATTGAACTTGGTGAATGGAATATGAATGACAGTAACCTAAACCCATCACTGTTTCATTGAACTGGGTGAATGGAATATAAATGAAAGTAAGCTAAACCCATCACTGTTACATTGAACTGGGTGAATGGAATATGAATGACAGTAACCTAAACCTGTCACTGTTTCATTGAACTGGGTGAATGGAATATGAATGACAGTAACCTAAACCCATCACTGTTACATTGAACTGGGTGAATATGAATGACAGTAACCTAAACCCATCACTGTTACATTGAACTGGGTGAATTTGAATGACAGTAACCTAAACCCATCACTGTTACATTGAACTGGGTGAATGGAATATGAATGACAGTAACCTAAACCCATCACTGTTACATTGAACTGGGTGAATGGAATATGAATGACAGTAACCTAAACCCATCACTGTTACATTGAACTGGGTGAATGGAATATGAATGACAGTCATCCAATATGCTGTAATAGAAATAAGGCCATGCTCATAAAAAAAACTATTGTCCTCCCTCATCTGAAACGGCACTGGTCTCTATTGCACTCTCATTCTTTACTACAGTAAAGAAGACCAACGACTCTTCCTCATCATTAGTATCTTTCAGTCTGTGGCTCGTCAAGTGTTTTTGTGTGTCTTCGTGTGTGTATATGCATGCATTTGTGTGCGCTGTGTGTGTGTGTGTGTGCCGTGTGTGTGTGGCTCTGTGTTTCTCACCCCCACAGTTTCCTGGTTTCTGACATGTGGTGACGCTGCTACAGGAAGTTCTGTCGGACTGAAATAGACTACACTCTACCATGATGGAGGAGTGTGTGATGGGAAAGGAAAGATGTGATGAAGACAACTGTCTGAAGTGTTATGGGATGTGTCCCAAAAGGCACCCTATTCCCTTTATAGTGCACTACTTTTAATTAACCTGAGCCCAGTACCCTATTCCCTTTACAGTGCACTACTTTTAACCTGAGCCCAGTACCGTATTCCCTTAACAGTACACTACTTATAACCAGAACCCATGGCCCTATTCCCTTTACAGTGCACTACTTTTAACCTGAGCCCAGTACCCTATTCCCTTTACAGTGCATTACGTTTAACCTGAGCCCAGTACCCTATTCCCTTTACAGTGCACTACTTTTAACCAGAGCCCAGTACCCTATTCCCGTTACAGTGCACTACGTTTAACCTGAGCCCAGAGCCCAGTACCCTATTCCCTTTACAGTGCACTACGTTTAACCTGAGCCCAGTACCCTATTCCCTTTACAGTGCACTACTTTTAACCAGAGCCCAGTACCCTATTCCATTTACAGTGCACTACTTTTAACCTGAGCCCAGTACCCTATTCCCTTTACAGTGCACTACTTTTAACCAGAGCCCAGTACACTATTCCCTTTACAGTGCACTATTTTTAATTAACCTGAGCCCAGTACCCTATTCCCTTTACAGTGCACTACGTTTAACCAGAGCCCAGTACCCTATCCCCTTTACAGTGCACTACATTTAACCAGAGCCCAGTACCCTATTCCCTTTACAGTGCACTACTTTTAACCATATGCCAGTACCCTATTCCCTTTACAGTGCACAACATTTAACCTGAGCCCAGTACCCTATTCCCTTTACAGTGCACTACTTTTAACCAGAACCCAGTACCCTATTACCTTTACAGTGCACTCATTTTATCCTGAGCCCAGTACCCTATTCCCTTTACAGTGCACTACTTTTAATTAACCTGAGCCCAGTACCCTTATTCCCTTTACAGTGCACTGCATTTAACCTGTGCCCAGTACCCTATTCCCTTTACCGTGCGCTACGTTTAACCTGAGCCCAGTACCCTATTCCCTTTACAGTGCACTACTTTTAACCAGAGCCCAGTACCATATTCCCTTTACAGTGCACTACGTTTAACCAGAGCCCACTACCCTATTCCCTTTACAGTGCACAACTTTTAACCATATGCCAGTACCCTATTCCCTTTACAGTGCACAACGTTTAACCTGAGCACAGTACCCTATTCCCTTTACAGTGCACTGTGTGTGTGTGTGTGTGTGTGTGTGTGTGTGCCGTGTGTGTGCGTGGGTCTGGCGTGCGTGTATCTAGCGACGCTGGAGAGATAGTGTGGGAGGCTCTGTGTTTCTCACCCCCACAGTTTCCTGGTTTCTGACATGTGGTGACACTGCTACAGGAAGTTCTGTGGGACTGAAATAGACTCCAGAGAGCCCAGTACACTATTCCCTTTACAGTGCACTACTTTTAATTAACCTGAGCCCAGTACCCTATTCCCTTTACAGTGCGTTACGTTTAACCTGAGCCCAGTACCCTATTCTCTTTACAGAGCATTACTTTTAACCAGAGCCCAGAGCCCAGTACCCTATTCCCTTTACAGTGCACTACGTTTAACCAGAGCCCAGTACCCTATTCCCTTTACAGTACACAACTTTTAACCTGAGCCCAGTACCCTATTCCCTTTACAGTGCATTAATTTTAACCAGAGCCCAGAGCCCAGTACCCTATTCCCTTTACAGTGCACTGCTTTTAACCAGAGCCCACTACCCTATTCCCTTTACAGTACACAACGTTTAACCTCAGCACAGTACCCTATTCCCTTTACAGTGCACTACTTTTAACCAGAACCCAGTACCCTATTACCTTTACAGTGCACTCATTTTATCCTGATCCCAGTACCCTATTCCCTTTACAGTGCACTACTTTTAATTAACCTGAGCCCAGTACCCTATTCCCTTTACAGTCCACTGCGTTTAACCAGAGCCCAGTACCCTATTCCCTTTACAGTGCACTACTTTTAACATGAGCCCAGTACCTTATTCCCTTTACAGTGTACTACTTTTAACCATAGCCCAGTACCCTACTCCCTTACAGTGCACTACTTTTAATTAACCTGAGCCCAGTACCCTATTCCCTTTACAGTGTACTACTTTTAATCAGAGCCCAGTACCCTATTCCCTTACATTGCACTACTTTTAATTAACCTGAGCCCAGTACCCTATTCCCTTTACAGTGCACTACTTTTAACCTGACACCAGTACTCTATTCCCTTTACAGTACGCTATGTTTAACCTGAGCCCAGTACCCTATTCCCTTTACAGTGCACTACTTGTAATTAACCAGAGCACAGTACCCTATTCCCTTTACAGTGCACAACGTTTAACCAGAGCCCAGTACCCTATTCCCTTTACAGTGCACTACTTTTAACCTGAGCCCAGTACACTATTCCCTTTACAGTGCACTACTTTTAATTAACCTGAGCCCAGTACCCTATTCCCTTTATAGTGCACTACGTTTAACCAGAGCCCAGTACCCTATTCCCTTTACAGTGCACTACTTTTAACCTGAGCCCAGTACACTATTCCCTTACAGTGCACTACTTTTAATTAACCTGAGCCCAGTACCCTATTCCCTTTACTGTGCACTACTTTTAATTAACCTGAGCCCAGTACCCTAATTCCCTTTACAGTGCACTATGTTTAACCTGAGCCCAGTACCCTATTCCCTTTACAGTGCACTACGTTTAACCTGAGCTCAGTACCCTATTCCCTTTACAGTGCACTACTTTTAACCAGAGCCCAGTACGCTATTCCCTTTACGGTGCACTACTTTTAACCTGACACCAGTACTCTATTCCCTTTACAGTACACTATGTTTAACCTGAGCCCAGTACCCTATTCCCTTTACAGTGCACTACTTGTAATTAACCAGAGCACAGTACCCTATTCCCTTTACAGTGCACAACGTTTAACCAGAGCCCAGTACCCTATTCCCTTTACAGTGCAATACGTTTAACCAGAGCCCAGTAGCCTATTCCCTTTACAGTGCACTACGTTTAACCTGAGCCCAGTACCCTATTCCCTTTACAGTGCACTACGTTTAACCAGAGCCCAGTACCCTATTCCCTTTACAGTGCACTACGTTTAACCAGAGCCCAGTACCCTATTCCCTTTACAGTGCACTACGTTTATCCGTAGACCAGTACCCTATTCCCTTTACAGTGCACTACTTTTAACCTGAGCCCAGTACACTGTTCCCTTTACAGTGCACTACTTTTAATTAACCTGAGCCCAGTACCCTATTCCCTTTATAGTGCACTACGTTTAACCAGAGCCCAGTACCCTATTCCCTTTACAGTGCACTACTTTTAACCTGAGCCCAGTACACTATTCCCTTTACAGTGCACTACTTTTAATTAACCTGAGCACAGTACACTATTCCTTTTACAGTGCACCACGTTTAACCAGAGCCCAGTACCCTAATTCCCTTTACAGGTTTTGGCAAGAGTGAAACCTCTCGCTTCACCTCTTCCTCTGATCCATATGAGCCGTAAAAAAAACTGGCACAATGGAATATGGTTATTGTAGTTAATTACCACGTTTCTGCACTGAGCTAGGTTGAATATTTGCTTAATGAAAACTACATCTCCCTTCATCCCAGTGTCCCACATACAGTAGTTATTGATTTATTTTGTGAATGGGCTCAAAAAAAAACGAACAAAATGGAATTCAAGCAATTGATCCGACGTCAGTCAATTAGTTGTTTAATAACAAAACAAAAATATGAAATGTTGGTTAATCGCTCAGCACTATTCCTGAATGAATTCAATTGAGCATTCAGACCAGTCTTACTGATTGAACCTTTGTTTACTACATTGCACTATAAAGGGAATAGGGTGCTATTTGGTACAAAGCCTTGCTCTGCTCTGGTGGAAACTAATCCTAATATTTACCCCTGCTGTCTGATAGGTCTGCTACAGTCCATGGTTGCTCCTCAAATGGCACCCTTTTTCCTATTTGGCCACAGGGCTCTGGTAAAAAGTAGTGTACTATGTAGATAATATAGTTCCATTTGGGTAGCAGCCCATCACTGCAGGAATCATACTGCCTGTCCATCTCCCTGAGTAGAAGCAGAGTCCTATCCACCCCTCACAGCCATAGCTAAACAATATCACTCACAGTTTGCCTTAGCTAATACGTAGCGCTTATGAAGGGTCTATGTAAACACTACATAATCCGGTATGAAGGTTTCTAGCTACTTAGCTAGGAGTTTAACTACGGGATGGGAGTGCCAGTGTGGGGGAACTGTATTTGACGCTGGTTATGTCACGGATAGATGAGTAGTCGTAGGCCCCCTTTTTCCTCTTCTGCTTGACACCCTCCTCCTTCCAGCCTCATCTACACCACCATCCATAACATGACTAGACCCAGCCTCAGCTACACCACAATCGATAGCCTGACTAGGCCCAGCCTCAGCTACACCACCATCCCTGGCATGACCTTTTGTTAAGCCTTTGTCTCATTGCCCCCTGCACGTTGTACCCTTTTATTTTTTATTTTTTTATTTCACCTTTATTTAACCAGGTAGGCTAGTTGAGAACAAGTTCTCATTTACATCTGCGACCTGGCCAAGATAAAGCATAGCAGGGTGAACAGACAACAACACAGAGTTACACAGTAGAAGAAAAATTCAAAAGAGTCTATATACATTGAGTGCAAAAGGCATGAGGAGGTAGGCGAATAATTACAATTTTGCAGATTAACACTGGAGTGATAAATGATCAGATGGTCATGTGCAGGTAGAGATACTGGTGTGCAAAAGAGCAGAAAAGGAAATAAGTAAAAACAGAATGGGGATGAGGTAGGTAAATTGGGTGGGCTATTTACCGATGGACTATGTACAGCTGCAGCGATCGGTGAGCTGCTCAGATAGCAGATGTTTGAAGTTTGTCAGGGAGATAAGTCTCCAACTTCAGCGATTTTTGCAATTCGTTCCAGTCAATTCGTACCCTCACCTTGTCTACAGCCTTTATGTGGGCATGCAAAGCTCTTATGCCCCAAATCCCCACACTCAAAACACAGTAGACTATCTGTGCTGGCATTCCCTGCATATAGCCCCTCACCATGCCTCACTTTAAAATGCACATTTAGCTGTTGGTCATTCTTATTCAGAAACATGAACACTTGCCTCCGTAACGAAACAACATGCTTAACGGCATCTGCCTGAAAACCTGCCCACTCAGCTCTTTCCTGATTGATCATCCGTAATAAACGGAGGCGAATTTGCCTTAACCACCCTTGTCGAAGGGGTAGAAAGAGGTGAAATTGGCACCAACACACCCCTTACAAATATTCCACGAGCAATGAACCTACCCACCAAATTTGCTCTTTTCATGAACACAACCACAGCTTTGTTCATTCTGGAAGCGGAATGTATCATTTCAGTTCCTTCCTGTTCACCGATCGCGAGCAGATCCTCCTCCACCTTAACTCCATTCTCAGGAACACACCTGAATTCATGCCGTAACGACAGCGTCTCCTCCACGCTAGGCTGAGAAGCCATCGCTCACACCACGCCTTCCAAACCCCAGGAAACTAAAACTCGGCCCTCTTCCACCCTAACTTTGAAAAAAACAGCGAGTACCGGTAAAACAAACAGTGCATTAACCCTCCACCATAGAAAAGAAGAATTGAAATAAAGACCAAGGAGAGAATCAAGAAAATAACTTAGGACAGAGCCCTCCAAACCAAACACTCAAACTCCAAAAAAAACCAGCATGCACTGTGTGAGAGAGAGAATCTGAAGTCAAATGTCTACTGTTTGCTGATGATCTGGTGCTTCTGTCACCAACCAAGGAGGGCCTACAACAGAACCTAGATCTTCTGCACAGATTCTGCCAGACCTGGGCCCTGACAATAAATCTCAGTAAGACCAAAATAATGGTGTTCCAAAAAAGGTCCAGTCGCCAGAACCACAAATACAAATATCATCGAGATACCGTTGCCCTAGAGCACACAAAAAACAATGCATACATTGGCCTAAACATCAGCGCCACAGGTAACTTCCACAAAGCTGTGAACGAGGCAAGAAGGGCCTTCTATGTTTAAAAAAAATATATATATTTATCCATTATTTTACCAGGCAAGTTGACTGAGAACACATTGTCATTTGCAGCAACAACCTGGGGAATAGTTACCGGGGAGAGGAGGGGCATGAATGAGCCAATCATAAACGGGGGATTATTAGGTAACCGTGGTGGTTTTGAGGGCCAGATTGGGAATTTAGCCAGGACACCGGGGTTAACACCCCTACTCATACAATAAGTGCCATGGGATCTTTAATGACCTCAGAGAGTCAGGACACCCGTTTAACGTCCCATCCAAAAGACAGCAAGGGAAGTGGGAAGTGTCCCCAATCACTGCCCTGGGGAATTGGGATATTATTTAGACCAGAGGAAAGAGTACCTCCTACTGCCTTCAGAAGCAAGCCAGCAGTGGTATGCAGGGTGGTGTGCTGCTGCCATCAAAAGGAACATGAAATTCGACATAGCAATTAGGATCTGGCTAAAAATACTTAAATCAGTTATAGAACCCATTGCCCTTTATGGTTGTGAGGTCTGGGGTCCGCTCACCAACCAAGAATTCACAAGATGGTACAAACACCAAATTGAGACTGCATGCAGAATTCTGCAAAAATATCCTCTGTATATCAGCATAAAACACCAAATAATGCATGCAGAGCAGAATTAGGCCGATACCCGCTAATTATCAAAATCCAGAAAAGAGCCGTTAAATTGTACAACAACCTAAAAGGAAGAGATTCCCATACCTTACATATCAAAGCCATAACCTACAGAGAGATGAATCTGGAGAAGAGTCCCCTAAGCAAGCTGGTCCTGGGGCTCTGTTCACAAACACAAACAGACCCCACAGAGTCCCAAGACAGCAACACAATTAGACTCAACCAAATCACAAGAAAAAAAAGAAAATTACTTGACACATTGAAAGAATCAACAAAAAAACTGAGCAAACTAGAATGCTATTTGGCCCTAAACAGAGAGTACACAGTGGCAGAATACCTGGCCACTGTGTCTGACCCAAACTTAAGTAAAGCTTTGACTATGTACAGACTCAGTGAGCATAGCCTTGCTATTGAGAAAGGCTGCAGTAGGCAGACCTGCCTCTCAAGAGAAGACAGGCTATGTGCACACTGCCCACAAAATGAGGTGGAAACTGAGCTGCACTTCCTAACCTCCTGCCCAATGTATGACCATATTAGAGACACATATTTCCCTCAGATTACACAGACCCACAAAGAATTCGAAAACAAACCTGATTTTGATAAACTCCTATATCTACTGGATGAAATACCACGGTTTGCCATCACAGCAGCAAGATTTGTGACCTGTTGCAACAAGAAAAGGGCAACCAGTGAAGAACAAACACATATTTTCTCTTTTGTACTTTAACCATTTGGACATCGTTACAACACTGTATATATACAGTTGAAGTCGGAAGTTTACATACACTTAGGTTGGAGTCATTAAAACTCGTTTTTCAACAACTCCACAAATATCTTGTTAACAAACTATAGTTTTGGTAAGTTGGTTAGGACATCTACTTTTTGCATGACACAAGGCATTTTTCCAACAATTGTTTACAAACAGATTATTTCACTTAATTCACTGTATCACAATTCCAGTGGGTCAGAAGTTTACATACACAAATTTGACTATGCCTTTAAACCGCTTGGAAAATACCATGATGTCATGGCTTTAGAAGCTTCAGATAGGCTAATTGACATCATTTGAGTCAATTTGAGGTGTACCTGTGAATGTATTTCAAGGTCTACCTTCAAACTCTTTGCTTGACATCATGGGAAAATTAAAATAAATCAGCCAAGACCTCAGAAAGAAATTGTGGACCTCCACAAGTCTGGTTCATCCTTGGGAGCAATTTCCAAATGCCTGAAGGTACCACGTTCATCTGTACAAACAATAGTAGGCAAGTATAAACACCATGGGACCACACAGCCATCATACCCCTCAGGAAGGAGGCGCGTTCTGTCTCCTAGAGATGAATGTACTTTGGTGCAAAACATGCAAATCGGTCCCAGATCAACAGCGAAGGACCTTGTGAAGATGTTGGAGAAAACAGGTACAAAGTATCTATATCCACAGTAAAACGAGTCCTATATCGATATAACCTGAAAGGCCGCTCAGCAAGGAAGGTACAGTTTGCAACTGCACATGAGGACAAAGATCGTACTTTTTGGAGAAATGTCTCCTGGTCTGATGAAACAAAAATAGAACTGTTTGGCCATAATGACCATCGTTATGTTTGGAGGAAAAAGGGGGAAGCTTGCAAGCCGAAGAACACCATCCCAACTGTGAAGCATGTGGGTGGCAGCATCATGTTGTGGGGGTGCTTTGCTGCAGGAGGGACTGGATGGAGGGACTGGATGGCATCATCAGGGAGGAAAAGTATGTGGATATATTGAAGCTACATCTCAAGACATCAGTCAGGAAGTTAAAGCTCGGTCGCAAATGGGTCTTCCAAATGGACAATGACCCCAAGCATACTTCCAAAGTTGTGGCAACATGGCATAAGGACAACAAAGTCTAGGTATTAGAGTGGCCATCACAAAGCCCTGACCTCAATCCTATTGAAAACATGTGGGCAGAAATGAAAAAGCGTGTGCGAGCAAGGAGACCTACAAACCTGACTCAGTTACACCAGCTCTGTCAGGAGGAATGAGCCAAAATTCACCCAACTTATTGTGGGAAGCTTGTGGAAGGCTACCCAAAACGTTTGACCCAAGTTATTCAATTTAAAGGCAATGCTACCAAATACTAATTCAGTGTATGTAAACTTCTGACCCACTTGGAATGTGATGAAAGAAATGAAAGCTGAAATAAATCATTCTCTCTGCTATTATTCTGACATTTCACATTCTTAAAATAAATTGGTGATCCTAACTGACCTAAAACAGGGGATTTTTACTAGGATTAAATGTCAGGAATTGTGAAAAACTGAGTTTAAATATGTTTGGCTAAGGTATATGTAAACTTCCGACTTCATCTGTACATAATATGAAATTTGTAATGTCTTTATTCTTTTGGAACTTCTGTGACTGTAATGTTTAATGTTCATTTTTATTGTTTATTTCACTTTGGTATATTATCTACTTCACTTGCTTTGGCAATCTTAACATGTGTTTCCCATGCCAGTAAAGCCCATTGAATTGGAGGGAGGGAGGGAGAGATATGAACTGTCTATAGAGAACGCTGCATAAATCCTCATGGCTCCAGTTCTCTGTCAGACTCCTCAGATCTCTTGACACACACACAACGGGAGAACAGTGTGTGTGTAATTATGGGAAGGCACAATTCATTTAGGAAAATAATTTAACTCATCTCTGTCCTTCTCCCTTCCTCTCATGCTCTCTCTCTCTCTTCATTTGGAAAGGAATGCACTGTGGCCTCTCGCTAACATCCACTTGTTTTCTCTTTTTATTCCAAAAGGAATGCTACTCCTCACCTCTTTCTCTGCATCTAGTGTACGGTGCCACATGTGTGTTTCGTGGATTAGGGGGAAATCCATATGGCATATTTGGGTATTACACTGGCTATTATTTGAATGAGCTCTGCCCCCAAACAAGACCACATTTGGTTGGTCCGGACCAGACCAAATCTGAACCAATCATAGACATCTATGTTTCACAAGTTTGCACATCAAAGTACAGCACAGTAGAGCTCAGTAGAGTAGAGTACAGTACATTACAGAACAGTAGAATATAGTGGAGTATAGTTCAGTACAGAACAGTAGAGTTCAGTACAGTATAATCAACCCTACTGTGCTCTACAGTGTATTGTACTTAACGTTACACGACTCTATTCTACTCTACTGAATTATAGTCTACTTGTTTTTACTATAGAGTACTCTACTGTGCTCTACTGTACTGTAATATACTGAACTTTGCTTTACTGTACTGTGCTGTACTCTGTGCTCTACTGTAATGTACTGTACTCTACTGTGCTGTACAAACTTGTGAAACTTAGATGTCTATGATAGGTTCAGATTTGGACCGGACCAAATCTGAACCAAACATGGTCATCTATGTTTAGGCCAAATGAAGGTCGGTCCAGACGTCTGTGAACATTGAAATCAAGGCTGGTCCGAAGTATATGGACATTGAAATCGAGGCCAGGGCGGACTCACCAAATTTAAACAACTTTTATACATAAATGAACGTCCGGTGTCCCGTCAGTGCTCAGTGGGTATGCTGCTTACTTACAGTAAATGGAAAGAGAGGGGGCTCATGGGTAGGTGTCAGTAAGAGCAGGGACCGGTGGCATTAATTGCAGAGAGAGAGAAGAGAGTCCAGACATTTCAAACTCTTGCTTTGACCACCAGATGACAGAAAGTCCTAGCAGGTGACCCAACTGTGGTTTGTGATTTCTATGATTTCCCATTGGTGCCAATTCAATTGCAAAAATTCCATTACAGATTATTTCAGGAATTCTGTTAATTTTATTTATCACTTAATAATTCATTAAACATAATCTGTAAGTAATTAATAGGTCTACTTTTACTTGTTACTTTTGTGAACTTTCATTATCTTCAAGATATGTGGGTTTTTGGTAACATAATCTCAAGGTTTCTTAAACTTACAGAAGGCAGAATCATTTCTCCAAAACTAAGTAATAGTGTTGGTATTAGTTGACAGGGTCTTAAAGCATGTCTAAATCCTGTTAAGACTTTTTCTGGTAGATGTTTCATAAGACCCCTTTTCCATTTGTTTGACAAGATATCAAAGCCTTTACTTATTCAACATTTTTGGGATGGAAAATGATTGAAAAAATGACATATGCCTTCATTTCTCCAAAATGTAATTTGACACCCAATTTGTCATGCTCCTATGAACTTCGCATGTTGGTGCTCATGGGTCCTCGTACATGGAAATAACCTTGACTATATAGCTAGAATGGTTTTGGCTGTGTGAGTGTGCAGAGATGTTTCTAGGATTTGAGGACATTTAGGGCCCGATGGGGAACCCTAGTAGGCGGGTCCAGGGGTCTCCCCCAGAAGAAGGAAAACAGAATTTCTACAACTAAGTGCATCATCTGGTGCACTTTGAGATGAACATTGACAGATTAAATCTACTAAGAATGTACTTTTTATTTTTTTTAAATACAAGAACACACTCATGTCAATTCTCTTAAAAAGCCAATACATTATAAATACAATACAAGACATTCCGGTAACTTGCCCCTTCCCAACTGCCACAGCAGACACTGCCAGTTTTCAGTTACAGTAGCTACTGTGGGTGTCTCTACTCTGGAACAAATATGCCTACATCTACAGCATACTGCCAAACCCCCATACCACTCAACAACTTCAAACATGGACTCTGACCTGTCCAATGAGCTAAGCAGGTTAAAGAATCCCACAGTTAGCAACATCTCTCTCGCTCACACACACGTTTCTTCCGGCGCCGACAGAGATGGCTGCCTCGCTTCGTGTTCCTAGGAAACTATGCCGGATTTAGTTTTTCTACGTGTTATTTCTTACATTGGTACCCCAGGTAATCTTAGGTTTCATTACATACAGTCGGGAGGAACTACTGAATATAAGAGCAACGTCAACTCACCATCATTACAACCAGGAATATGACTCTCCCGTAGCGGATCCTGTGTTTTGCCTTCCACCCAGGACAATGGATCGGATCCCAGTCCCTAAACAACGATGCCGTAAAAGGGGCAAACGAAGCTCTTCTGGTCAGGCTCCGGAGACGGGCACATCGCGCTCCACTCCCTAGCATACTACTCGCCAATGTCCAGTCTCTTGACAACAAGGTTGATGAAATCCGAGCAAGGGTAGCATTCCAGAGAGACATCAGAGACTGTAACGTTCTTTGCTTCATGGAAACATGGCTCACTTCGCTAACGGAGTCGGTGCAGCCAGCTGGTTTCTTCACGCATTGCACCGACAGAAACAAGCATCTTTCTGGTAAGAAGAGGGGCGGGGGGGTATGCCTTATGATTAACGAGACGTGGTGTGATCATAACAACATACAGGAACTCAAGTCCTTCTGTTCACCTGATTTAGAATTCCTCACAATCAAATGTCGACCAAGGGAATTCTCTTCGATTATAATCACAGGCAGACACATCGATGGCCCTGAACAAACTTTATTTGACTCTATGTAAACTAGAAACCACATATCCTGAGGCTGCATTCATTGTAGCTGGGGATTTTAACAAGGCTAATCTGAAAACAAGACTCCCTAAATTCTACCAGCATATCGATTGTGCTACCAGGGCTGGTAAAACCCTGGATCATTGTTATTCTAACTTCCGCGACGCATATAAGGCCCTCTCCCGCCCTTCTTTTGGAAAAGCTGACCACGACTCCATTTTGTTGCTTCCAGCCTACAGACAGAAACTAAAACAAGAAGCTCCCACGCTCAGGTCTGTTCAACGCTGGTCCGACTAATCTGATTCCACGCTTCAAGACTGCTTCGATCGCGTGGATTGGGATATGTTCCCCATTGCGTCCAACAACAACATTGACGAATACGCTGATTCGGTGAGCGAGTTCATTAGAAAGTGCATCGGCGATGCTATACCCACAGCAACGATTAATGCATTCCCACACCAGAAACCGTGGATTGATGGCAGCATTCGCGCGAAACTGAAAGCGCGAACCTCTGCTTTTAACCAGGGCAAGGTGACCAGAAACATGCCCGAATACAAACATTGTAGCTATTCCCTCCGCAAGGCAATCAAACAAGCTAAGCGTCAGTATAGAGACAAAGTAGAGTGTGAGAATGTGAGAATGCTGTTCATCGACTATAGCTCAGCTTTTAACACCATAGTACCCTCAAAACTCGTCATCAAGCTCGAGACCCTGGGTCTCGACCCCGCCCTGTGCAACTGAGTACTGGACTTCCTGACGGGTCGCCCCCAGGTGGTGAGGGTAGGTAACAACATCTCCACCCCGCTGGTCCTCAACACTGGGGCCCCACAAGGGTGCGTTCTGAGCCCTCTCCTGTACTCCCTGTCCAGCCACGACTGTGTGGCCATGCAGGCCTCCAACTCAATCATCAAGTTTGCGGACGACACTACAGTGGTAGGCTTGATTACCAACAACGACGAGACGCCCTACAGGGAGGAGGTGAGGGCCCTCGGAGTGTGGTGTCAGGACAATAACCTCACACTCAATGTCAACAAAACAAAGGAGATGATTGTGGACTTCAGGAAACAGCAGAGGGAGCACCCCCCTATCGACATCGACGGGACAGTAGTGGAGAGGGTAGTAAGTTAAGTTCCTCGGCGTACACATCACGGACAAACTGAATTGGTCCACCCACACAGACAGCGTTTTGAAGAAGGCGTAGCAGCGCCTCTTCAACCTCAGGAGGCTGAAGAAATTTGGCTTGTCACGAAAAGCACTCACAAACTTCTACAGATGCACAATCGAGAGCATCCTGTCGGGCTGTATCACCGCCTGGTACGGCAACTGCTCCGCCCACAACCGTAAGGCTCTCCAGAGGGTAGTGAGGTCTGCACAACGCATCACCGGGTGCAAACTACCTGCCCTCCAGGACACCTACACCACCCGATGTCACAGGAAGGCCATAAAGATCATCAAGTATAACAACCACCCGAGCCACTGCCTGTTCTCCCCGCTATCATCCTGAAGGCAAGGTCAGTACAGGTGCATCAAAGGAGGGACCGAGAGACTGAAAAACAGCTTCTATCTCAAGGCCATCAGACTGTTAAACAGCCACCACTAACATTGAGTGGCTGCTGCCAACATACTGACTCTACTCCAGCCACTTTAATAATGGAAATTGATGTAAAAATGTATCACTAGCCACTTTAAACAATGCCACTTAATATAATGTTTACATACCCTACATTACTCATCTCATATGTATATGTATATACTGTACTCTATATCATCTACTGCATCTTGCCATCTTTAGGTAATACATGTATCACTAGCCACTTTAATCTATGCCACTTTATGTTCATATACCCTACATTACTCATCTCATATGTATATACTGTACTCTATACCATCTACTGCATCTTGCCTATGCCATTCTGTACCATCACTCATTCATATATCTTTATGTACATATTCTTTATCCCTTTACACTTGTGTGTATAAGGTAGTTGTTGTGGAATTGTTAGGTTAGATTACTCGTTGGTTATTACTGCATTGTCGGAACTAGAAGCACAAGCATTTCACTACACTCGCATTAACATCTGCAAACCATGTGTATGTGACAAATAACATTTGATTTGAAAGGGGGATACCTAGTCAGTCGTACAACTGAATGTCTTCCACTGAAATGTGTCTTCCGCATTTAACCCAACCCCTCTGAATCAGAGAGGTGCGGCCGGTTGCCTTAATCGACATCCACGGCGCCCAGGGAACAATGGACTGTCTTGTTCAGGGGCAGAACTACAGATTTTTACCTTGTCAGCTCGGGGGATTCGATCCAGCAACCTTTCGGTTACTAGCCCAACGCTCTAACGCACTAGGCTACCTGCCGTCCCCACAACATACACTGAGTGTATAAAACATTAAGGACACCTTCCTACTATTGAGTTGCACTCCCACTCCCCCCATTTTGCCCTCAGAACAGACTAAATTTGTTGGGGCATGGACTCTGCAAGGTGTCAAAGCGTTCCACAGTGATTCTGGCCCATGCTGACTGCTTCCCACAGTTGTATCAAGTTGGCTGGATATCCTTTGGGTGGTGGACCATTCTTGATACACACGGGAAACCATTGAGCGTGAAAAAATCACCAGCGTTGCAGTTCTTGACACAAACCGGTGCGCCTGGCACCTACTACCATACCCCGTTCAAAGTTACTTAAATATTTTGTCTTGCCCATCTACCCTCTGAATGGCACATATGCACAATCAATGTTTCAATTGCCTCAAAGGCTTAAAAATCCTTCTTTTGAGGATTGAAGTGGATTTAATAACTGACTTCAATAAGTGATCAGTGTTGTCAGAATCACAGCAGCGTACAAAGACTGTGTGCTGTGTACAATGAAAGCAGGCCTGTCTGTAAGGGACATTGAACCCACAACGTTTTGGTCCCAAGGCAGACACTTGGAATTGGTTGTCAAATGTTCTCTCTCTCTGCCCCCACTTTCTCCCTCTCTCCATAGATAGCATTCTTTAGCATCAATTAGCATAGAATAGTGTCGCATAGCATCACATTGGATCACATCACATACGGTGCATTCGGAAAGTATTCAGACCTTTTGTCTTTGTCCACATTTTGTTACGTTACAGCCTTATGGTAAAATTGATTTATTAAAAAGAAAATCCTCAGCAATCTACCCACAGTGCTCCATAATGACTAAACAAAAACAAGTTTTTAGATATTGTAGAATATTTCTAAAAAAATAAAAACAAAATTATTTTTACATAAGTATTCAGACCCCTATTAGACTCAAAATTGAGCTGAGGTGTATCCTGTTTACATGATCCTTGAGATATTTTTACAACTTGATTGGAGTCCACCTGTGCTAAATTGATTGATTGGACATGATTTGGAAATGCACACACCTGTCTATCTAAGGTTCCACAGTTGACAGTGCATGTCAGAGCAAAAGCCAAGGCATGAGGTTGAAGGAATTGTCCGTAGAGCTCCGAGACAGGATTGTGTCGAGGCACAGATCTGGGGAAGGTCCCCAAGAACACAGTTGCCATTCTTAATGACTCTTCCTAGAGATGGCCGCCCCGCCACATTTAGCAATCGGGGTAGAAGGGCCTTGGTCAGGGTGGTGACCAATAACCCGATGGTCACTCTGACAGAGCTCTAGAGTTCCTCTGTGGAAATGGGAGAACCTTCCAGAAGGATAACCATCTCTGCGGCACTCCAACAATCAGGCCTTTATGGTAGTGGCCAGACAGAAGCCACTCCTCAGTAAAAGGCACATGACAGTCCGCTTGGAGTTTGCCAAAAGGCACCTAAAGACTATCAGCCCATGAAAAACAAGATTCTCTGGTCTGATGAAACCAAGATTGAACTCTTTGGCCTGAATGCCAAGTGTCGTGTCTGGAGGAAACCTGGCACCATCCCTACGGTGTAGCATGGTGGTGGCAGCATCATGCTGTGGGGGTGTTTTTCAGCGGCAGGGACTCGGAGACTAGTCAGGTTCGAGGGAAAGATGAACGGAGCAAAGTACAGAGAGATCCTTGATGAAAACCTGCTCCAGAGCGCTCAGGACCTCAGACTGGGACATAAGTTCACCTTCCAACAGAACAACGATCCAAAGCATACAGCCAAGACGCGCAGGAGTGGCTTTGGGACAAGTCTCTAAATGTCCTTGTGTGGCCCAACTTGAACCCGATCTAACATCTTTGGAGAGACCTGAAAATAGCTGTGCAGTGACACTCCCCATACAACCTGACAGAGCTTGAGGGGATCTGCAGAGAAGAATGCGAGAAACTTCCAAATACAGGTGTGCCAAGCTTGTAGAGTCATATCCAAGAAGACTTGAGGTTGTTATCGCTGCCAAAGGTGCTTCGCTGTTTTTGCTTTGTCATTATGGGGTATTGTGTGTAGTTTGATTAGGGGGAAAAACGATTTTAAAATAAGGCTGTAATGTAACAAAATGTGGAAAAAGTCAAGGGGTCTGAATACTTTCTGAATGCACTGTATACTGTAAGTATCACATCACTGTACTCATTTTCCCAATGGGGACTGTGTGTGGTTCCTAGTCTATTAAGACCAGTTTATTTTGTAGTTAGATCATGAGGTCTAACCCCGTAGCCCTGCACATTCACTTGGCCAATACTACACGCACGCATGCATTGTGTGCACACACATTCACACACACACGCCCGCACACACACATACTTCTAAATGCATAGTAATTTCCTCCCTCTGTCAGTTCCCCTGAAGGCCACTTTGTTGGCCCTCTTGATGGATAGGTTGAAATTTGCCTAGTGTAAACAGATACTGTTTGCTTCTCTAACTTTCTCACTCACTCTCTCTCTCTCTCTTTCCCCACTCTTCCACCTCTCTCTTCCTCTCTCTCTCTGCCCCCACTTTCTCCCTCTCTCCATAGAACTGTGTATGATAGATGTGATTCTGTGCCAGAATGAGAATGCGTTGCTGAGTTTCGAGGCGATCCGTAGCATCCACAAACTGATGGATGATGATGCGGATGGAACCGTGGACATGAGCGAGACAGATGGGGTGAGATACATGCACACATAACAATGCACACACACACACACACACACACACACACACACACACACACACACACACACACACACACACACACACACACACACACACACACACACACACACACTGTACTCTCTCTGAAGGTCAGGGCCACATTGAAGCTCAAGGCTATTTTTTCAGGAGGTGTCAGTTTCCTGGACACCATATGAGATGTAATCCAGCACTAGGGCAGGGAATTGCCAGGGGCCTCACGGTACGATATATCAACAATACGTAGGTGCCGATATGATATGTTTTGTGATTCTCATGATTCTATATGAATTGTGATTTGATACTGCGATTTTATTGCAATTTGATGTTCCAGACATATTGCTCACTATACGCTGTGTGTACAAAACATTAAAAACACATGCTCTTTCCATGACGTAAACTGACCAGGTGAATCAAGGTGAAAGCTATGATCCTTTATTGATGTCCCTTGTTAAATCCACTTCAATCAGTGTAGATGAAGGGGAGGAAACAGGTTAAAGAAGGATTTTAAACCTTGAGACAATTGAGACATGGATTGTGTATGTGTGCCATTCAGAGGGTGAATTTGTCAAGAACTGCAACACTTCTGGGTTTTTCACACTCAACAGTTTCCTGTGTGTATCAAAAATGGTCCACCACCCAAAGGACATCCAGCCAACTTGACACAACAATGGGAAGCTTTGTTTCAACATGAGGCCAGCATCCCTGTGGAATGCTTTCGACACCTTGTGGTCCATGTCATGACAAATTGAGGCTGTTCTGAGGGCAAAAGGGGGTGCAACTCAATATTAGGAAGGTGTTCTTAATGTTTTGTACACTCAGTTTCTCCAGGAGAAAGACAAGAGAAAGAATGAGAAGTGAGTTATGATCAGTCATGGAAATAAAAGTGCTCAAAACAGGTTGGCTCACTATTTAAAAATAATATGGAGAAGAAGCTATAGGATTACATTTTTAAATTTAATTGACAGTTGGAATCAAAGTATTGATGTAATATCGGCCAAAATAATATTACGAAATGTAACTAGCGATTTCCCTCCCCTCCCTGTCCTTGTGTGTCCCTGCAAACACTCTGGCAGCGCTCAGAACAGCTGTCTTAATCCTGTGTGTTTCTGTGTGTGTGTCTGTGTGTTTCTCGTGTGTGTGTGTGTGTGTTTCTGTGTGTTTCTGTTTGTCTGCTTGTGTGGCTGAGGATATGAACAGTTGTTCACAATGTTAGGCAAAACACATAGCTTACCCCAGCACCCGCAACACCAGCCTCATAATATTTATTACTGTTACAGTTTACTACTATAGTGTAGTATCGAGGTATACCCATTTTATTGTACCGCTGTGCCTCATACAGTAGCAATATGTATTTATGGTATGTAATTAAAACATTCTCACTCTCTGTTAGTTCCTGAGGGAGGATCTGAAGTACCATGACCCCAAAGGGAAACACAACAGTTTCCATGGAGCAGACCTTCTCATCAGTGTAGAGGACATGTGGAACGTATGGAGGGCCTCGGACGGTACGGAGGGAATGAGGGACGGAGGGGGGTATCTGGGAGGGAGCGAGGGGTGAAGGGACTAAGATGGGATTGTGGAGGAGGGAGGATAAGCCTGAGATTATTCACACTGTCATAAATCCAGGTGTTTCTTGTTTGTCCATTGGGACAGCCAGTCCTCCAATAGGCTGTTTTGTGTCAGTCAGTGAGTGTGCATTGCGTTGGGACAGCTGTTTGTGTTAGAGCAGATTAGCACGGTAGATACAGAGAGACAGAGTAGGACCCAGATAGACAGGGTTGCGTATTTAATGCACTACTTTTGACCAGGGCCCACGGGGCTCTGTTCAAAGGTAGAGCACTATATAGGGAACAGGGTGCCATTTGGGAGAAAGCCAGAGATCAGCCAGTGCTCTTACTCAATTCATCTTTGTGTGTGTGTGTGTGTGTGTGTGTGTGTGTGTGTGTGTGTGTGTGTGTGTACAACTGGACAGTGGAGGAGGTGGAGGACTGGCTCATACACTATGTGGAGCTCCCTCCGTATGTGGACATCTTCAAGAAGCACAATCTGGACGGAAGGGCCTTACCCAGGTAACACACACACGCCTCATATAGACACACGGGTCGTTCTTGAATTGCGGGGGCATTTGCGTCCCTTTGCAACCATGAAAAACACTTTTCAATTACAAATAGTTGTTACACACACTGACTTGTATTCATGGATGCCAAGGGAAGCCAGGCTCCCCCCAAAAGTTTACCAATAAAAAAACATTAATTAATTCATATTTCGTCTCTCTGTGTTTCATCATTTTCCTTCAATTCGTAAGAGGCTGAATGTATCTCACAGGAGAAAACATCAGAGCGAGCGAAACAGCGCCCCCCCTGTCTCTCTAGGTGTAGACCATCTATCTGATACTGTCTGGTCCAAACAAGTATGACATTGTTGCTTCCGGTAGCATTGAAGGCAAGGGAAGCCAGCGAGCATCTGGCCTCCCTTAACAAAAAATATATAAAATAGCGTTGAGCTAAACTGAGCGAGCTCAACTGTGAAGGGTCCTGGCGCACCAAAATAAAGTGTAAAGGGAAGCCAGCTTAGATTTGGCGTCACTCCTATCTAATCCCATTGAGAGCATACGTCATTGACAGAAACACTTTAATTCTTGCATCTCGTTGTGTTGTGGCTAGCTAGCTAGCTAAAATGGTCCCTTTCCGAAATTAGCCATGGATGGAGATTTTACTTAGTTCTCTGTACTGGCCAATGATTATAACGGTGATTCTGATCCAACCATTAATTCATACATTGTTGTGCCCCTGGCCTGAGAGGATGGAAGTTCAATATGTAGCTAGATGTATAAGGCTAATGTTAACTAGCTAATGTTGCCCCTGAATGGCAGTTAGGCTAGCGAGCAAGCATTTTAGCCAGTTAGGACAACAAAAAATAAAAGCGTGTACTGTATCACAATGATAGACCGTTTCGTCAACATGAAATAGAGGAGGATGGCATTGGCGTTTCTCTTCAAGTAGGGTGAGTCAACATGTTTTGCTACTTGCAAGAACGCGCACGCACACACCCAGAAATCAGAACCATGTACGGCTATATCAAATCAAATTGTATTTGTCACATGCGCCGAATAAAACAGGTGTTGACCTTACAGTGAAATGCTTGCTTAAAATCCCTTAACCAACAATGCCATTTTAAGAAAAATACCTACACATTTATTTTATAAAAGTAACAAATAATTAAAGAGCAATGCAAGTAGGCAATACAAGTAGTCTGGGTAGCCATTTGATTAGATGTTCAGTACACTTGGGGGGTAGAAGCTGTGTATAAACTGTGTATAAGCTTCTTGGACATAGACTTGGCGCTCCGGTACCGTTGCCGTGCGGTAGCAGAAAGAACAGTTTATGACTAGGGCTGGTATAGAGGTCCTGGATGGCAGGAAGCTTGGCCCCAGTGATGTCCTGGGCCGTACACACTACCCTCTGTAGTGCCTTGTGGTTGGGGGCCGACCAGTTGCCATACCAGGCAGTGATGCAACCAGCCAGAATGCTCTCAATGTCAATGGTGCAGTTGTAAAACTTTTTGAGGATCTAAGGATCTTTTCAGTCTCCTGAGTGGGAATAGGTTTTGTCGTGCCCTCTTCACGACTGTCTTGGTGTGCTTGGACCATGATAGTTTGTTGGTGATGTGGACACAAAGGAACTTGAAGCTCTCAACTTGCTTTACTGCAGCCTCGTCAATGAGAATGGGGATGTGCTCGGCCCTCCTTTTCCTGTAGTCCACAATCATCTCCTTTGTCTTGCTCACATTGAGGGAGAGGTTGTTGTCCTGACACCACACTTCCAGGTCTCTGACCTCCCCCCTATAGGCTGTCTCATCGTTGTCAGTGATTCAAATTATTTTTATACATCAGCTGATATCTCAAAGTGCTGTACAGAAACCCAGCCTAAAACCCCAAACAGCAAGCAATGCAGGTGTAGAAGCACAGTGGCTAGCAAACTCCCTAGAAAGGCCAAAACCGAGGAAGAAACCTAGAGAGGAACCAGGCTATGAGGGGTGGCCAGTCCTCTTCTGGCTGTGCCGGGTGGAGATTATAACAGAACATGGCCAAGATGTTCAAATGTTCATAGATGACCAGCAGGGTCAAATAATAATAATCACAGTGGTTGTCAAGGGTGCAACAGGTCAGCACCTCAGGAGTAAATGTCAGTTGGCTGTAATAGGGTTAGAGGCAGAGAATCCCAGTGGAGAGAGGGGGACCGGCCAGGCAGAGACAACAAGGGCGGTTCGTTGCTCCAGTGCCTTTCCGTTCACCTTCACACTCCTGGGCCAGACCACACTCAATCATAGGACCTACTGAAGAGAAGAGTCTTCAATAAAGACTTAAAGGTTGAGACCGAGTCTGCGTCTCTCACATGGGTAGGCAGACCATTCCATAAAAATGGAGCTCTATAGGAGAATGCCCTGCCTCCAGCTGTTTGCTTAGAAATTCTAGGGACAGTTAGGAGGCCTGTGTCTTGTAACCATAGTGTACGTGTAGGTATGTACGGCAGGACCAAATCGGAAAAATATGTAAGAGCAAGCCCATGTAATGCTTTGTAGGTTAGCAGTAAAAACCTTGAAATCAGCCCTAGCCTCAACAGGAAGCCAGTGTAGAGAGGCTAGCACTGGAGTAATATGATCAAATATTTTGGTTCTAGTTAAGATTCTAGCAGCCATGTTTAGCACTAACTGAAGTTTATTTAGTGCTTTATCCGGGTAGCCGGAAAGTAGAGCATTGCAGTAGTCTAACCTAAAAGTGACAAAAGCATGGATTCATTTTTCTGCATCATTTTTGGACAGAAGGTTTGTGATTGTTGCAATGTCACGTAGATGGAAAAAAGCTGTCCTTGAAACAGTCTTGATATGTTCGTCAAAAGAGAGATCAGGGTCCAGAGTAATGCCGAGGTCCTTCAGGTCCTTGGGTAGGCGGAGGGAGTCTGGAAGGGCATCTAGGAATCTTTGGGTTGTCCGAGAATTTATAGCACGGTCTGAGCAGATTAGTTGTTGCGATTGTAAATGTAATAAAATGGTGGTCCGATAGTCCAGGATTATGAGGAAAAACATTAAGATCCACAACATTTATTCCACGAGATAAAACTAGGTCCAGAGTATGACTGTGGCAGTGAGTAGGTCCGGAGACATGTTGGACAAAACCCATTGAGTCCATGATGGCTCCGAAAGCCTTTTGGAGTGGGTCTGTGGACTTTTCCATGTGAATATTAAAGTCACCAAAAATGTGAATATTATCTGCCATGACTACAAGGTCTGATAGGAATTCAGGGAACTCAGTGATGAACGCTTTATATGGCCCAGAGGAGGTCTGTAAGCAGTAGATATAAAAAGTGATTGAGTAGGCTGCAAAGATTTCATGACTAGAAGCTCAAAAGACGAAAACATTGTTTTTTAAAAATGAACTAATATGTTAGATAATCAAATCAAATTGTATTTGTCACATGCGCCGAATACAACAGGTGTATTACAGTGAAATGCTTACTTACAAGCCCTTAACCAACAGAAAGTTTTAAGAAAATAACTAAAAAAAACAGTAAGAGAGAAGAATAATAAATAATTAAAGAGCATCAGTAAATAACAATAGCGGGGCTATATACAGGGGGTACCGGTACAGAGTCAATGTGCGGGGGCACCAGTGTCGAGCTAATTGAGGGAATATGTACATGTAGTTGGAGTTATTAAAGTGACTATGCATAACATAATAACAGAGAGTAGCAGCAGCGTAGAATGTGATTAGCTGTTCAGGAGTCTTATTTCTTGGGGTAGAAGCTGTTAAGAAGCCTCTTGGACCTAGACTTGGCTCTTCAGTACTGCTTGCCGTGCGGTAGCAGAGAAAACAGTCTATGACTAGAGGTGGCTTGAGTCTTGGACAATTTTTTGGGGCATTCCTTTTGACACCCCCTTGTATAGAGGTCCTGGATGGCAGGAAGCTTGGCACCAGTGATGTACTGGGCCCTACGCACTACCCTCTGTAGTGCCTTGTGGTCTGAGGTCGAGCAGTTGCCATAGATGTTCTCTTTTCCGTCTCATCCTTTCCCACCGAATGAAGATTATGGTTAGGAATACTTTCCAAATCATTTAAAAAGTGGAAAATTAACAAATGTACAGAAAGATCAGTGCGAAGGACAAATTACAGAGGAAGAACTTTTTGAGGCTATTACATCCTTTCAGTCTGGAAAAACTCCTGGGCTTGATAGCATACCGGTAGAAGTATATAAAGTTTTGTTTTTATATAATAAAAGCTCCATTGTTAGATTGTTTTAACTACTCCTATAGAAATGGTAGTCTGTCAGGTACACAGCAGGAAGGTCTAATTTCTCTATTATTAAAACAAGACCCAGATGGCAAATATAAAGACCCAGTCTATCTAAAACACTGGAGGCCCCTTACACTTCAATGTTGTGATTAAAAAATACTAGCAAAATGCATAGCACTCAGAATGAAAAGGGTTTTACCAGGTATTGTTCATCCTGATCAGACAGGTTTTTTATATGGACGATACATTGGAGATAATATATGACAATTACTAGAAATAATAGAACATCATGAAACATAGAAGAAGCCAGGAATGGTATTTATATCAGATTTTGAAAAGGCATTTGATAAAGTAAGACTGGATTTTATTTATAAATGCCTGGATTTTTTTCAATTTTGGTAATTCTCTTATAAAATGGGTAAAAAATAATGTATAGCAACCCACGGTGTAAAATTGTAAATAACGGCTACTTCTCAGAGAGTTTTGAATTGTCAAGAGGAGTTAAACAAGGTTGTCCGCTGTCACCATATCTATTCATTATGGCCATCGAAATGCTAGCTATTAAAATCAGATCCAATAACAACATTAGAGGATTAGAAATCCAAGGCTTAAAAACAAAGGTGTCCATGTATGCCAATGACTCAAGTTTTATATTATGTCCGCAAGCTAGATCCCTGCCATGTCTCATTGAAGATCGAGATAACTTTTCTGTACTCTCTAGACTAAAACCTAATTATGATACGTATACAATATTACGTATTGGATCCTTAAAAAATATAACTTTTACATTACCCTGCAGTTTACCTATAAAATGGGCTGATGGTGAAGTAGACATACTCGGTATTCATATCACAAAATATATAAATAAGCTCCCCACAATGAATTTCAATAGAAAACTTGTAAAAATAGACAAGATCCTGCAACCATGGAGAGGTAAATACCTGTCTATTTATGGAAGAATTGCCCTGATTATATCATTAGTCGTATATCTTCGTTTCCTCACTTACTTATGGCTCTGCCTACGACTGATGATTCGTTTTTCAAATCATATGAAAAATATTTAGCTTTATCTGGGACACAAAACCAGACAAAATAAAACATGCCTATCTATATAATGAATATGAATTGGGTGGGTTGAGATTATTAAATATAAAAGCACTAAACCTCTCTCTAAAGCTTCTTTAATTCAAATGTTTCATTTGAACCCTAAATAGTTCTCAAGTAGATTACTAAGAAAAGCGCATCCATTGTTTAAAAATTGCCTTGGTGCAGATTGCCATACTTTTTCAAAGTATCTCTCTTTTTCAAACAAGCATTGCAGAGATGGCTACAATTTCAATGTCATCCCCCTGAAAAGATATTAAAAAATATTACAACAAATATTATGGCTGGACTCAAATGTGCTAGTTGATAAAATACCTTCATTTATGGGAAAGATGTTTGAAAGGGTATTTTGTTCATAAATTATATTGTAAATTGGAATGGTAGAGTTATGTCCTTCATGGAGTTATCAGAATTGAACGGAAATGTCTGCTCAATCCAAGAGAACAACCAATTGATTACAGCATTACCCCAAAAATGGTCTGTCTACCCAATATACAGGATCAAAACTGATGTATAAAAATAGCACAAATAGGAAAGTATACCAGTTTCATTTGAGGACCAGGATGTTGACAACTGTGCCATACAGATTGCAAAATAGTTGGGAAGAGATTTTTGATGTACCGATTCCATGGTATAGGATGTATGAGTTGATATATAAAACAATGCAAGATTCAAGAAAAAAAAAGCTGAAATCAATCATTCTCTCTACTATTATTCTGACATTTCACATTCTTAAAATAAAGTGGTGATCCTAACTGACCTAAGACAGGGAATTTTTACTATGATTAAAGATCAGGAATTGTGAAAGGTGTATGTAAACTTCCGACATCAACTGTATATTTCAAAATATCACTTTTTCTAAGAGTAGTTGCTGTTCCATGCACTCCACAAGTGAGCATGCGGTAGCATATAGCCCAGGCTACTAAGCAAAGATAGTAACTTATTAAAACTCAAAATATGCTATTCTTTTCTTTCTAAATAGATTTTCTTATGGGGTTAGGGTTAATGTTTCGAGGCCAGACATTTCTAGTGTTAAAGCTAATCACACCCTTTTACTATGTCATAATTTGAGATTTCCAATGATCATTTGGTGTCTTAATTCAATGCGTCACTTGTTGTTACTCAATTTAAATGAAGGGAAATAACATTGTGAGAAATTATGAATCAAGTCACTTTACTAAATTATTTTTAAGGACGTTAGTTAAAGACCTTAGATTTGACCATCTGCGGAGGCTCTAGGTCACCAGGCTGCTCGTTATGGCACACACCTGTCACCATCATTACGCGCACTTGCGCGTCGTCAGACACCTGGACTCCGTAGCTTCCTTGATTACCTGCCCTATATGTGTCACTCCCTTTGGTTTTGTTTGTTTCATGTCTGTGTGTTGTTCAAGGTTCTTGTTTTGTTTTGTATTATGTTCTGTTTATTTTATTAAATCACTCACTCCCTGAACTTGCTTCCCAACTCTCAGCGCACATCGTTCCAGAATGACGCATCGCATCAGGGAGTGGTTTAATTTTTTTATTTATTTATTAATTATTTTTGGTTAGGTGGGAATGACGTTGGGAGCCGCTACAGGCTCTCATGCCTCAGCCGTCTCATCAGGCTCTCATGCCTCAGCCGTCTCATCAGGCTTTCATGCCTCAGCCTTCTCATCAGGCTCTCATGCCTCAGCCGTCTCATCAAGCTTTCATGCCTCAGCCTTCTCATCAGGCTCTCATGCCTCAGCCGTCTCATCAGGCTCTCATGCCTCAGCCGTCTCATCAGGCTTTCATGCCTCAGCCTTCTCATCAGGCTCTCATGCCTCAGCCGTCTCATCAGGCTTTCATGCCTTCGCCGGATCGCCAGGCTCCCCTGATTCCACTGGCTCGTCAGGCTCTTATGCCTCAACTGGATCGCCAGGCTCCCCTGCCTCAGCCAGTCTCTCTGGTTCCCGCGCATCAGCGGGGGTAAACGGTCTGCTCCTGATCCCCGGGATCTTCCCTTGGGTTGGCGTCCTGCGGCTGGAACCGAACGCGCCGGGGAGGGGGTACCGTCATTTATGCTCTCTCTCCGACGCTCTAGGTCGCCATGCTCCTCCGTCTCAGCCGGGTTGACAGGTTTCCTGCGCCTCTAAAGAGGTGACCGGTCTGCTCCTGTTCCCCACTCCGGCCTCATAGTCACTAGGCTGCTCGTTTTGATGCACACCTGTCACCATCTTTACGAGCACCTGCGCATCAGACACCTGAACTCCATCACTTCCTTGATTACCTGCCCTATATATATATATGTCACTCCCTTTGGATCCTTCCCCAGGTGTCATTGTTTCTGTTTCATGTCTGGGCGTTGTTTGAGGTTCTTGTTTTATTTTGTTAAATCCTCACTCCCAGAACTTTCTTCCCGACTCTCAGCGTACATCGTTACAAGGCATTTAAAGAAAAATCATCAATAACCTACAACTTCTCATTGGTGTTACCCCCTACTGGTGGCACAAAGTTATAAAGGTAAAACAAAATATTTAATGTCATTATATTAGTTTATTTAGAATGGGAAGCTGTAGCCAATTACATATGAATAAAAAAATCCTAAATGCCACCACAATTCAAGAACCACCCACACATACATGTACACATTATACCAGACACACACACTGCTCTCTTCTCTTCTCACGCTCTCTCTCCTCTCCTCCCTCAGGTTGGCAGTAAAGAACATCACTCTCACTCTGTCCATTCTGAAGATTATTGACCGGAGTCACGCCCAGAAACTACAGCTGAAAGCAATGGACACCGTGCTGTTCGGACCACCACTCAGTGAGTGTCTAAGTGTGTGTGTGTCCATGTGTGGTTGATATGTGAATTCCTGTCTGACCTTCTATGCTCTCTCCCTGTTAGTGAGCATTTCTCATTTGCCAAGATAATCCATCCAACTGACAGGTGTGGCATATCAAGAAGTTGCTTAAACAGCATGATCATTACAAAAAACTGAAGATCTCATACAACGCTGTGTACTACTCCCTTCACAGAACAGTGCAAACTAGCTCTAACCAGAATAGAGAGGAGAGTGGGAGGCCCCGGTGCACAACTGAGCAAGAAGACAAGTGCATTGGTGTCTAGTTTGAGAAACAGACGCCTCACAAGTCCTCAACTGGCATCTTCATTAAATAGTACCGGGAAAACACCAGTCTCAACGTCAACAGTGAAGGGGCGACTCCGGGATGCTGGCCTTCTAGGCCGAGTTCCTCTGTCCAGTGTCTGTTCTTTTGCCCATCTTAATCTTTTCTTTTTATTGGCCAGTCTGAGATGGCTTTTTCTTTGCAACTCTACCCCCTCTTGTCAGCATAGACATTTTTAAGTTTGAGAGTTCATTTCCTGCAATTCTACACAATTTGTCATGGGGCGTAGAGAAAATGAAGCAGTTTAAAAGCAAATTTGCTGTAATTCTACACATTTTGCAACGGGGCAGAGATTATTTACACAAGTTTACCAAACATTAGGAACACCTTCCTAATATTTAATTGCAAACCCCCACATCCTCAATGGCACACATGCATGTCTTAAGGCTTAAAACCCTTTAACTTCTTATGGCTGGGGGGCAGTATTGAGTAGCTTGGATGAATAAGGTGCCCAGCGTAAATTGCCTGCTACTCAGTCCAGAAGCTAAGATATACATAGTATTAGTGGATTTGGATAGACAACACTCTGAAGTTTCTAAAACTGTTTGAATGATGTCTGTGAGTATAACATAACTCATATGGCAGGCAAAAACCTGAGAAAAATCCAACCAGGAGGTGGGAAATCTGAGGTTTGTAGTTTTTCAACTCTTTGCCTATCCAAGATACAGTGTAAATTTGGTCCGATTGCACTTCCTAGGGCTTCCATTAGATGTCAACCGTTTGAGACTTCTACTGTGAAGGGGGAGAGAAAGAGAGCTGTTTCAACCAGAGGTCTGGCAGAGTGCCATGAGCTCAGTCGCGTGTGCTCGTGAGAGTTAGTGGCGTTCCATTGCATTTCTAAAGACAAAGGAATTCTCCGGTTGAAACATTATTGAAGATTTATGTTAACATCCTACAAATTGTTTCTATACATCGTTTGACATGTTTCTACAAACTGTAACGGAACGTTTTGACTTTTCGTCTGGATCTAGTCCTCGCGCATCATGAATTTGGATTTGTGAACTAAACGCGCAAACAAAAATGAGGTATTTGGACATAAATTATGGACTTTATCGAACAAAACAAACATTTATTGTGGAACTGGGATTCCTGGGAGTGCATTCTGATGAAGTTCATCAAAGGTAAGTGAATATTTATAATGCTTTTTCTGACTTCTGTTGACTCCACAACATGGCGGGTATCTGTATGGTGGCTGAGCGCTGTACTCAGATTATCGCATAGTGTGCTTTTGCCGTAAAGCTTTTTTGAAATCTGACACAACGGTTGCATTAAGGAGAAGTGTATCTTTAATTCTATGCATAACACTTGTATCTTTCATCAATGTTTATGATGAGTATTCCTGTACATTGATGTGGCTCTCTGCAAAATCACTGGATGTTTTGGAAGCAAAACATTACTGAACCTAACACACCAATGTAAACAAATGTTTGGATATAAATATGAACTTTATCGAACAAAACATACATGTATTGTGTAACATGAGTGTCATCTGATGAAGATCATCAAAGGTTAGTGATTAATGGTATCTCTTTCTGCTTTTTGTGACTCCTCTCTTTGGCTGGAAAAATGGCTGTGGTTTTCTGTGACTAGGTGCTGACCTAACATAATCGTTTGGTGTGCTTTCATCATAAAGCCTTTTTGACACTGTGGTGGGATTAACAACACTTATCTTTAAAATGGTGTAAAATACTTGTATGTTTGAGGAATTTTAATTATGACATTTCTGTTTGAATTTGGCGTCTTGCACTTTCACTGGCTGTTGTCATATCGATCCCGTTAGTGGGATTTCAGCCGTAAGAAGTTAACCTGTCTCCTCCCCTTCATCTGAACTGATTTTAAGGGAATTTAACAAGTGATAATAGCTGTCACCTGGATTCAGCTGTTCAGTCCATGTCATGGAAAGAGCAGGTGTTCTTATATACAGATTAAGTCAGAAGTTTACATATACCTTAGCAAAATACATTTAAACTCTGTTTCTGACAATTCCTTAAGTAAAAATTCCCCATTTTAGGTCAGTTAGGATCACCACTTTATTTTAAGAATGTGAAATGTCAGAATAATAGATTTATTTAAGCTTTTATTTATTTCATCACATTCCCAGAAGTTTACATACCCAATTAGTATTTCGTAGAATTGCCGTTAAATTGTTTAACTTGGGTCGAACGTGTCGGGTAGCCTTCCACCAGCTTCCCACAATAAGTTGGGTGAATGTTGGCCCATTCCTCCTGACAGAGCTGGTGTAACTGAGTCAGGTTTGTAGGCCTCCTTGCTCGCACGTGCTTTTTCAGTTCTGCCTACAAATGTTCAATAGGATTGAGGTCAGGGCTTTGTGATGGCCACACCAATACCTAGACTTTGGTGTCCTTAAGCCATTTTGCCACGACTTTGGAAGTATGCTTGGGGTCAATGTCCATTTGGAAATCCATTTGTGACCAAGCTTTAACTTCCTGACTGATGTCTTGAGATGCTGCTTCAATATATCCACATAGTTTTCCTACCTCATGTTGCCATCTATTTTGTGAAGTGCCCCAGTCCCTCCTGCAGCAAAGCACCCCCACAACATGATGCTGCCACCCCCATGCTTCACGGTTGGGATGGTGTTCTTCGGCTTGCAAGCATCCCTTTTTTTCCTCCAAACATAATGATGGTTATTATGGCCAAACAGTTATATTTTTGTTTCATCAGACCAGAGGACATTTCTCCAAAATGTACGATCTTTGTCCCCATGTGCAGTTGCAAACCGTAGTCTGGATTTTTTATGGCGGTTTTGGAGCAGTGGCCTCTTCCTTGCTGAGTGGACTTGTTTTATTGTGGATATAGATACTTTTGTACCAATTTCCTCCAGCATCTTTACAAGGTCCTTTGCTGTTTTTCTGTGATTGATTTCTGTCATTATAACTTGTTTATGTAAACTCCGGACTTCAACTCTAATTTCCTTTTGTTGATACGAGGGCCTTCAAAAGGGGGGTTTCCCATCCCTGATAGAGATATGCAGTGCCTTCAGAAAGTATTCACACCCCTTGAGTCTTTCCACATTTTGTTGCGTTAACTAAGGTCAGGGCGTGACACTTTGTATCTTTGCTTTCTTTATTATGTTTCTTAGGTCAGGGTGTGACAAGGGGTGGTTTGTTGTGTTTTTCTCCTGTCTAGGGTTTTTGTATGTTTATGGGGTTGTTCACTAGTCTAGGTGTTTTATATGTCTATGGTTGCCTGGATTGGTTCTCAATTAGAGGCAGCTGTTTATCGTTGTCTCTGATTAGGAACCATATTTAGGCAGCCATATTCCTTGGGTAATTCGTGGGTGATTGTCTATGTGATGTTGCATGTTTGCACTCAGTGCTGATAGCGGTCATGTTCGTTTTGTTATTTTGTTTGTTTAGTGTACTTCGTGCTCATTCGTCTTACATTAAAAGTATGTATTCACATCAATCTGCGCTTTGGTCTCCTCACTACGACGATCGTAACACAAAGTGGGATTAAAGTATTTAATTGTAATTTGTCAACAATCTACACAAAATACTCTGTCAACGTGCTTTGGGGACCTTTAACAGAATGTGACTGGCTGAACGGTTGTATGTGGATAATGAGGGCTGCAGTAGATATCTCGAGTAGGGGGGAGTGAGGCCTAAGAGGGTTTTATAAACGAGCATCAACTAGTGGGTCTTGTGAAAGGTATACAGAGATTACCAGTTTACAGAGACGTATAGAGTGCAGTGATGTGTCCTATCAGGAGCATTGGTGACAAATCTGATGGCCGAATGGTAAAGAACATCTAGCCGTTCGAGAGCACCCTTACCTGCCGATCTATAAATTATGTCTCCGTAATCTAGCATGGGTAGGATGGTCATCTGAATCAGGGTTAGTTTGGCAGCTGGGATGAAAGAGGAGCGATTACGATAGAGGAAACCAAGTCTAGATTGAACTTTAGCCTGCAGCTTTGATATGTGCTGAGAGAAGTACAGTGTACGGTCTAGCCATACTCCCAAGTACTTGTATGAGGTGACTACCTCAAGCTCTAAACCCTCAGAGGTAGTAAATGCACCTGTGATTACTACCTCTGAGGTTTTAGTATTACCTTAGTGCAAACAGTATGCTTTGGGCGTATTTAAAGTCTAAATGTTTTAAAGCCACCATTAGCCTCATGGTGGTTTCCTTCCTTTCTGGCAACTGAGTTAAGAAGGACGCCTGCATCTTTGTGGTGACTGGCTGTATTGATACACCATCCAAAGTGTAATTCATAACTTCACCATGCTTTTTTTTACTCATTTACCAATGGAATTTTAAGGAAATACATTTTCAGTTGTCCAACTGAAATGTTTTCTGCATTTAACTCAACCCTTCTGAATCAGAGAGGTGCGGAGGGCTGCCGTAATCGACATCCACGTCTTCAGCGCCGGGGTTCAGTGGGTTAACTGCCTTGCCCAGGGGCAGAATGACAGATTTTTACCATGTCAGTTCGGGGATTCAATCCAGCCACCTTTTGGTTACTGGCCCAACGCTACTACCCGCCAGGCTACCTGCCGCCCCACAACATACACTTGTGTATAAAACATGGGAGGGATTTCAATGTATGCTTTTTTTTAACCCATCTACCAATAGGTGCCCTTATTTGCGAGGCATTGGAATACTTCCCTGGTCTTTGTGGTTGAATCTGTTTTTGAAATTCCCTGCTTGACTATGTATGGGGTACAGAGATACAGTAGTCATTCAAAAATAATTTAAGACTATTAGTGAGTCCATACAACTTATTGTCTGACTTGTTAAGGACATTTTACTCTTGAACTTAACATTTATTGATTTTTTTTTTACAAAATGTCTTCATACAATTCCACTTTGACATGATGGGGTATTTTAAATTCAGGCTGTAATACAACAAAATGTGGAAAAAGTAAAATGGTGTGAATACTTTCTGAAGGCGTATACAATACTCCTGGACTTATTACACATTTGTGACTGACCGGCTCAAAATCGGTCTTATGTAGCAAAATTTGAAATGTATTTTTTTTTACATTGGATGAAAGTAGTGACTCAGAGCTACAAAATGGTATATCATACACTACAGTTGCGGAACAATGGGAAAGTTAATTTTCTTTGAAAGTGGATAAACTTGTAAACTCACTTTTGAGAAAATGGCCTTTGAATGTTTTGGTACTACTACTGGAGAGCCCTTTGTCTTCACCCATTCAGCATTGTTCACACCCTCTTAAGCTTTAGCCCCACCTGCTTTTTAAGGGTTGCTCCGAGTGTTCTGTACTAACAGAAGTCAAGCACCCACGCTAACTTGCTAGCTACTTCCAGACACAAATGAGAGAACAGCTTACTGAACATTACTCTCCCTAGCAGAGCTGGTTAGGCTGTTATGTTATTTAGAGCATTGGTGACTGCAACTGTCAGATTGTCCGTTTGTAAATTCAGAGCGTTTCACTGTCGGAGCGCACAATGAACGCTCTGGCCGATGAGTAGGGATGATAGGAACGTTCTGACCTCACAACGGCAGTCAAGCACCCGAGCTAACTTGGCTGACATTGGCTAGCTTTCTAGCTACTTCCAGACACATAATGAGAGAACACCCCACTCAGACTATTTTACTCGCACTAGCAGAGCTGGTTAGGCTGTTTTCATGTTATGCAGAGCGTTGGTGACTAACTGTGCTGCTGGCAATTTATGCTTTTTTTTTACTGACATCGGCCATATTCAACAGGTGTTGAGCATTCGTAAATTCATCAGATATTCTGTGGTCTGCAACACTCAGATGAGTGTTTTGTTAAGACATGTAGCTAGGTAAACAATGAACCATAATCCCAAGTCATGATGTTACTACCCTGTATGAATCTGTAGGTAGCTAACTAACCAGGTTCAATGATAGCTAGCTAACATTAGGCTATAACTAGTGGCTCTGAGATACGAATAATAAGATCATACACATAACGTTAGCTAGCATGCCAGCTAGCTAGATAATATTGTACTTTAATTGAAAATGAAAATACTTCATCAAAATTAGAAACGTGTAATATCTGAGTCTAGCTAGCTACATATTATCTTACCCGTGGTCTGAAATCGGAGTAGATGACCAGAGCGAATTTACCAGCTAGTACGTCCACCTACAGTTGTTGCAGTGAATTTCTATTGAAATAGATACTTGCATAGTAGTCCTTTGTTAAGACATGCTAACTAGCTTAAAACACACCTACTCATTCCAAGTTTTTCTTATTTGTACTATTTTCTACATTTTAAAATAATATATACGAAGACATCAACTATGGAATCATGAAGTAACCAAAAAAAGTGTTAATTTTTTTAATTTATATTTGAGATTTTTCAAACTAGCCACCCTTTGCCTTGATGACAGCTTTGCACACACTTGGCATTCTCTCATCCAGCTTCATGATGTAGTCACCTGGAATGCATTTCAATTAACAGGTGTGCTTTAAGTTAATTTGAGCCAATCAGTTCTATTGTGATAAGGTAGGGGTCGTATACAGAAGATGGCCCTTTTTGGTACAAGACCAAGTCCACATTATAGCAAGAACAGCTCAAATAAGCAAAGAGAAACAACAGTCCATCATAACTTTAAAACATGAAGGTCAGTCAATCCGGAACATTTCGAGAACTTTGAAAGTTTCTTCAAGTGCAGTTGCAAAAACCATCAAGCGCTATGATGAAACTGGCTCTCATGAGGACTGCCACAGGAAAGGAAGACCCAGAGTTACCTCTGCTGCAGAGGATAAGTTCATTACTTACCAGCCTCAGAAATCGCAGCCCAAATAAATGGTTCAGAGTTCAAGTAACAGACACATCTCAACATCAACTGTTCAGATGAGACTGCGTGTATCAGGCCTTAATGGTCAAATTGCTGCAAAGGAACCACTACTAAAGAACACCAATACGAAGAGACTTGCTTGGGCCAAGAAACATGAGCATTAGATGTTAGACCAGGGGAAATCTGTCCTTTGGTCTGAGCTCACATTTGAGATTTTTGGATCCAACCGCCATGCCTTTGTGTGAGGCAGAGTAGGTGAACGGATGATCTCTACATGTGTGATTCCCACCAAGAAGCATGGAGGTGTGGTGGTGCTTTGCTGGTGACACTGTCGTTGATTTACTTATTCAAGGCACAGTTATCCAGCATGGCTACCACAACATGCTGCAGCAATACGCCATCCCATCTGGTTTGGGCTTAGTGAGACTGACTCATTTGTTTTCAACAGGACAATGACCCAACACACCTCCAGGCTGTGTAAGGGTTATTTGACCAAGGAGAGTGATGGAGTGCTGCATCAGATGACCTGGCCTCCACAATCACCTGACCTCAACCCAATTGAGATGGTGTGGGATGAGTTGGACCGTAGAGTGAAGGAAAAGCAGCCAACAAGTGCTCAACATATGTAGGAATTCCTTCAAGACTGTGGGAAAAGCATTCCAGGTGACGCTCACCTAGGTGTCCTCAGTGCTAATTACAGCCCTGACTGACATGTTTTGCACCTGATTTGTCTGGTTGTCCTCTGGTCCATTTGGGTCCAAGTCCAACTTTTTGGACCTGTGAAGATCTTTAGTCAGTTGCTTTCATGTATGGCTCTGCCAACCTTAAACAAACAATAGGCAACATTTCCAGGTAACTCATTTGTTCAGTCAGACACACCTGTTTATGCACACATTTTGTTCCACAGATGTTACTCAGTGTAGCCTACAGTGTAACCATAACTTGTCTCATGATCACATCTTTGTCACTCATGATCACACCCATTGTATCAACATTCCCCTCGATGTCAAAGGAAAGGAAACTTCCTTCACAAGCAAAGGCATCAGATCAATCAATCAAATATATTTTATGAAGCGCTTTTTACATCAGCAGTTTTCAAAGTGCTTTACAGATACCCGGCCTAAAACCCAGAAGAGCAAGAAATGCATAGGCAGGAGCAAAAAACTCCCTAGGAGGCAGAAACCTAGAGAGGAACCAGGTTCAGAGGGGTTGCCAGGCCTCTTCTGGCTAGTCCTCTTCAGATCAGAATACAATGGGTTCTCAACACACGTGAAATCAACTTAAACAAAACCATGTCTGTTTCTGTCCCTCTCCCACTCACCCCCGACCCCTTCTCTCCCTATGCCAGTGAGCAGACACAGCTACTTGAAGGACCTGATGTTGGTGGTCTCCATAGTGATGGCGCTGGGTGGCTGCTGGTTTGCTTACATCCAGAACCGTAGCTCCAAAGACCACCTGGGCAAGATGATGAGGGACCTGGAGGGCCTACAGAGAGCAGAGCAGAGCCTGCACGACCTGCAAGAGAAGTCAGTCACATTACACACACACACACACACACACACACACCTGGAGGGACTGCAGAGAGCAGATTCTCACAGACACATCCTCTCACACACACACACACACACACACACACACACACACACACACATCCTCACACAGAGACATAAACACATGTATTTGACTTGAGTGTATTGATATTGTACAGGGTCAGCAAAAAGTGTTCATGGATGGATGTGTTTAACTATACTTGTGGGGACCAAAAGTCCATACAAGAATAGTAAACAAAAATTTGACCATCTGGGGACATTTTTTGTTTGTCCCCACAAGGTCAAATGATACTTCTAAGTTTAGGGTTAAGGTTAGAATTGGGGTTAGGAGCTACAGTTAGGTTTAGGGTTAAGGTTTTCAGGTTAGGGTACATGGAAAATAGGATTTTAAATTGGACTGAAATGTGTCCCCACAAGTCTAGTTGTACAAGACAGTGTGTAGGTGGTTACATTATTGTATTGACAATGTTTGCTTATTTAAGTTTCATGTGTGGGAAGGTGTGTGTGCAAAATATATACTGTAGCTTGTATGTTGTCCAAACGAGGACACTGTGGAATTAAGCCTGAGGTTACTCCCCAAGGTTTGGATAGCCCTTGATTCAGCTAGGCGCACCAGATTGGAACCCACAATTCAAATCCTTTTCACTGTAACAAAAGTTGAGTCCACATTACTTGCCTGTTTCTTGGCTACATTAAATATTTTTTTTGGACATGAAATGGTCCTTCAAATAATGTCAGGTGAGAGAATCCTGGTAAGAAATGTTTATTTGTATTTGTTTTATTTCACCTTTAACCAGGTAGGCTAGTTGAGAACAAGTTCTCATTTACAACTGCGACTTGGCCAAGGTAAAGCAAAGCAGTGCGACACAAACAACACAGTTGCACATGGAGTGAACAAACAGTCAATAATACAATAGAAAAAGTCTATATACAGTGTGTGCAAATGAGGTAGGATAAGGGAGGTAAGGCAATAAATAGGCCATAGTGGCGAAATAATTACAATATAGCAATTAAACACTGGCGTGATGAATGTGCAAGTTGAGATACTGGGGTGCAAAGGAGCAAAATAAATAAGAGTATGGGGGTGAGGTAGTTGGATGAGCTATTTACAGATGGGCTATGTGCAGTGATCTGTGAGCTGCTCTGACAGCTGTTGCTTAAAGCTAGTGAGGGAGATATAAGTCTCCAGCTTCAGTGATTTTTGCAGTTCGTTCCAATCATTGGCAGCAGGGAATTGGAAGGAAAGGTGGCTGAAGGAGGAATTGGCTTTGGGGGTGACCAGTGAAATATACCTGCTGGAGTGCGTGCTACGGGTGGATGCTGCATGGTGACCAGTGAGCTGAGATAAGTCGGGGCTTTACCAAGGAAAGACTTATAGATTACCTGGAGCCAGTGGGTTTGGCGACGAATATGAAGTGAGGGTCAGCCAACAAGAGCATAGAGGTCGCAGTGGTGGGTGGTTTATGGGATTTGTGACAAAACGGATGGCACTGTGACAGACTACATCCAATTTGCTGAGTAGTGTTGGAGGCTATTTTGTAAATTGCAATGCCGAAGTCGAGGATTGGTAGGATAGTTAGTTTTACGAGGGTATGTTTGGCAGCATGTGTGACGAATGCTTTGTTGCGAAATAGGAAGCCGATTCTAGATTGAATTTTGGATTGGAGATGCTTAATGTGAGTCTGGAGGAGAGTTTACAGTCTAACCAGACACCTAGGTATTTTGTAGTCGTCCACATATTCTAAGTCAGAACCATCCAGAGTATTGATGCTGGATGGGCGAGCAAGTGTGGGCAGCGACCGGTTGAGGAGCATGCATTTAGTGTTACTTGCATTTAAGAGCAGTTGAGGCCACGGAAGGAGTGTTGTATGGCATTGAAGCTCGTTTGGAGATTTGTTAAGTGTACAAAGAAAGGCCAGATGTATACAGAATGGTGTCGTCTGCGTAGAGGTGGATCAGAGAATCACCAGCAGCAAGAGCGATGACATTGATGTATACAGAGAAGAGAGTCGGCCCGAGGATTGAAACCTGTGGCACCCCCATAGACTGCCAGAGGTCCGGACAACAGACCCTCCGATTTGACACACTGAACTCTATCTGAGAAGTAGTTGGTGAACCAGGCGAGGCAGTCATTTGAGAAACCAAGGCTATCGAGTCTGCCGATGAGGATGTAGTGATTGACAGAGTCGAAAGCCTTGACCAGGTCAATAAATACAGCTGCACAGTATTGTCTCTTATCGATGGTGGTTATGATATCGTTTAGGACCTTGAGAGTGGCTGAGGTGCACCCATGACCAGCTCTGAAACCAGATTGCATAGTGGAGAAGGTGCGGTGGGATTCGAAATGGTCGGTGATCTGTTAACTTGGCTATCGAAGACCTTAGAAAGGCAGGGTAGGATAGATATAGGTCTGTAGCAGTTTTGCTTTCCGTTCTTTTGGGATCTTCGATGGTACGAAAGAGCGGTTCAACAGGCTAGTAATAGGGGTTGCAACAATTTCGGCGGATCATTTTTAGAAAGAGGGTCCAGATTGTCTAGCCCAGCTGATTTGTATGGGTCCAGATTTTGCAGCGCTTTCAGAACATCAGCTATTTGGTTGAAGAAGCAATGGGGAGGCTTGGGCAAGTAGCTGTTGGGGTGTTGGGCTTTTGACCAGGTAGAGGTAGCCAGGTGGAACGCATGGCCAGCTGTAGAAAAATGCTTATTGAAATTCTCAATTATCTTGGATTTATCAGCGGTGACTCTTTCCTAGCCTCAGTGCAGTGGGCAGCTGGGAGGAGGTATTACGCAGATCTATTACGCAGACCTATTACGGATGCAAGCAATGAGGCAGTGATCGCTGAGATCCTGGTTGAAAACAGCAGAGGTGTATTTGGAGGGCAGGTTGGTTAGGATGATATCTATGAGGGTGCCCGTGTTTACGGATTTGGGGGTTGTACCTGGTAGGTTCATTGATAATTTGTGTGAGATTGATAACCTCAATCTTCGATTGTAGGACTGTCGGGGTGTTAAGCATGTCCCAGTTTATGTCACCTAACAGCACGAGCTCTGAAGATAGATGGGGGTCAATCAATTCACATATGGTGTCCAGGGCACAGCTGGGGCCAGAAGGTGGTCTATAGCCAGCGGCAACAGTGAGACTTGTTTCTGGAAAGGTGGATTTGGAAATTGAGCTGGAAATGCATCAAAGGAAGCAATGTAACTGCCATAACTAAGAGTACAACCAAGAGACTATGACTACTTGTATGACCTCAATGGTTTGTACCTCACAGTGCATGGCACAAATGATGCCTAAATCGCAACTCTGCAAACAAATTTGAGGTGCTCATCCATTTTGCATTCAAATAAGATATTATTAACAGTAGCAAATTACACATATGAGCAAAGTGTAGTCACAAAAATACCAATGCTGATCTTACCTGACAGGTTATTTTTAGTATTTACTTAGGCACTCCAAACAAATGCCACTATCTCAGTTCAAGGGTGTAGGTCCACTAATAGACGGTACCGTATCTGGGAAAGTAAACCAAGTATTGTTAGTGTTCTCTGTAACTGGGCAAGTCCTTATCCAGGAACTGCCCATGTGAAAGGGCATCTAAGGCATATCTAAGGTTGAAGGTGAAAAACTCAAGATCCATCCCGCCTTAGGAAACATGTCTTGGGCACAGGAGGTTGGTGGCACCTTAATTGGGGAGGACGGGTTCATTGCAATGGCTGGAGCGGAATCAGTGGAATGGTATCAAATATATCAAACGCATGGTTTTATGCCATTCCATTCGTGCCGTTCCAGCCATTATGAGTCGTCCTCCCTTCAGCAGCCTCCACTTGTCTTGGGACATCTGGGGGGTGTGCTGGCCAGGGTGAAAGTGGACATGGTACTGAGCAGTAATTGCCATGGAGGGATGCCTTGTTTCCCCATCTTCACCCACATTACAGAAAGAAAAATGTATAGATGCATAATTTGTACAGACCAATGTAATTCACATTGTTAAACAGTGATGAGCCAACTCTAACCCCACAGAGCCTTCCCTTGACTTCTTGGCTGTTTGTAAGAGGTGTGAAATAGAGGGATAGTGATCTGTTAAGGATCAGAACTGACATTTGTTTTGAATAATTGGACTCATCATGACAAAAATAATGAATAATCTTATTGCTAACCCAGCCTTAATGGTGTTAAAGAGTTATATGCAAATTAACATGATTCTGCGCTGTAGGAATTTGAGAAAAGACTGAATTTACAGAAATTGAGGTGCCTGGTTTGGTTTAAAGCCCACTCACCACAAGGCAGAGGCGGCTCTACGGGGTGCCAAAGCCGGTCATGGATCCCCCATAAAGATGTTGTGCACCCCAAGGTTTGTTTCTCCAAAATCATAACAAATGGTATATGAATTACAAGGCCCGGTTTTGCCAATGTAGCATTGTCAGGCCTGCCAGCAGTGGAGACAGGAACAGAGTTTATGCCGGGTGGGTGTTCATGATCTGAGGGGGCATGTAATATTTAGTAGTTCAAATAATAAAAATGCATTCTAATTGGGCACCTAGCCATGCAATGTCATAAGATACCGCCTTCATTACCTTGATTAGGAAGCTCATTGGATCCCACCTAGGGCGGGGTCAAATTTAGTTTTTTTTCCCTTCTGACTGGACACCCACAGGTAATGAGGGTAGGCAATAACATATCTGCCACGCTGACCCTCAACATGGGATGTCCCTCAGGGGTGCGTGTTTAGTCCCCTCCTGTTCACCCATGACTGCGTCGCCGCGCAAGCCTCCAACACAATCATTAAGTTTGCCAAAGCGACAGTGGTAGGCCTGATCACAGACGATGATGAGACAGCCTATAGGGAGGACGTCAGAGGCCTGGCAATGTGGTGCCAGGACAACAACCTCTCAACGTCAGCAAGAGAAAGAAGCTGATTGTGCACTACAGGAAACGAAGGGCCGAGCACGCCCCCATTCAGATCGACTGAGCTGAAGTGGAGCAAGGTCAAGAGCTTCACGTTCTTCTGTGTCCACATCACTAAGGATCTATCATGGTCTAATTCACCATCACAATTGTGAAGAGGGCAGGACAACGTCTCTTCTCCCTCGTGAAGCTGAATTTTTTTTGTCATGGGCCCTCTAATCCTCAGTTCTACAGCTGCACCATTGAGAGCATCTTGACCGGCTGCATCACTGCTTGGTATGGTAACTGCTTGGCATCCGACAGCAAGGCGCTACAGAGGGTAGTGCATCCGGCTCAATACATCACTAGGGTCGCGCTCCCTGCCATGCAGGCAGTGTCAGAGGAAGGCCCTAAGAATTGTCAAAGACTCCAGCCACCCAAGTCACAGACTGTTCTCTCTGCTACCACACAGCAAGCATAACCGATGCACCAAGTCTGGAACCAACAGGACCCTGAACAACTTCTACCCCCAAGCCATAAGACTACTAAATAGTCAGTTAAATTGTCAACCAAATAGCTACCTAGACTACCTGCATTGCCCTTTTTTGCAGAAACTTTGGCACGTAGAGCCAAGTTATCATTACTCATTATGTATCTTTTATTACGTGTTTGACTTTCTCTCTATTATTTCTCTCTACATTTCTGGTTAGGCCCCGTAAGTAAGCATTTCACTGTTAGTTCACACCTTTTTATGAAGCATGTGACAAATACAATTTGATGTCACACTACTTTACCAGGTCCGGATGGTGTTGGTGTGGCAGTGCAAGGTCAATATTCTCCACCCTGCCATTGCAGAGATAAATAGCAGACTCAAAGGCTTCCCCTCAGAGTACCTGACCTTGTTCTTTTGTTGCACCCTGGTTAAAAGCCCTCTAGACACCCCACTAAAAGACCCCTGCAGCAACTCGGCACAGTGTTGGAATCAGCAGTTTCTCTTTCAGCTCGTCAATGAGACTTTTTTTTTCTTCTATCATCTGACTGTCTGCGGTTACCATTTTCAGTTTCCTCTTGCATGTGCCCAGCCTGTCTTCTGCTCTCACAATTTTACAAGTCAGTGTCCGTGGTGAGACTACCACAGGACAAAAGTACTTGTCTGGAAACAAAACAGTGTTTACAGATGAAGTGACAAAGTAGCTATGATCATGTGATATTACTTTGTTGGAATCAAACATCTTCATTTGCACCGACCTGCAAGGCCCCACTGTCTGCTCCGCTGTCCACGTGTTCTGCACAGGAATATCCTCCTCTTTGATCACATGGGTGGCCACATCACTGTGATTATCATTCCCTTCAATGGTGACTTCATTCTCAGTTGTGAGTACATCAACATCATCTACAGTCATGGCCAAAAGTTGAATGACACAAATATTAATTTCCACAAAGTTTGCTGCTTCAGTGTCTTTTGATATTGTCAGATTTTACTATGCAATACTGAAGTATAATTACAAGCATTTCATAAGTGTCAAAGCCTTTTATTGACAATTACATGAAGTTGATGCAAAGAGTCAATATTTGCAGTGTTGACCCTTCTTTTTCAAGACCTCTACAATCCGCTCTGGCATACTGTCAATTAACTTCTGGGCCACATCCTGACTGAAGGCAGTTCATTCTTGCATAATCGATGCTTGGAGTTCGTCAGAATTTGTGGAGTTTTGTTTGTCCACCTGCCTCTTGAGGATTGACCAAGTTCTCAATGGGATTAAGGTCTGGCGAGTTTCTTGGCCATGGACCCAAAATATTGATGTTTTGTTCACTGAGCCACTTAGTTATCACTTTTGCCTTATGGCAAGGTGCTCCATCATGCTGGAAAGGGCATTGTTTGTCACCAAACTGTTCCTGGATGGTTGGGAGAAGTTGCTCTCGGAGGATGTGTTGGTACCATTCTTTATTCATGGCTGTGTTCTTAGGCAAAATTGTGAGTGAGCTCACTCCCTTGGCTGAGAAGCAACCCCACACATGAATGGTCTCAGGATGCTTTACTGTTGTCATGACACAGGACTGATGGTAGCGCTCACCTTGTCTTCTCCGGACAAGCTTTTTTCCAGATGCCCAAACAATCGGAAAGGGGATTCAGAGAAAATGACTTCACCCCAGTCCTCAGCAGTCCAATCCCTGTATCTTTTGCAGAATATCAGTCTGTCCCTGATGTTTTTCCTGGAGAGAAGTGTCTTCTTTGCTCCCCTTGACACCAGGCCATCCTCAAAGTCTTTGCCTCACTGTGCGTGCAGATGCACTCACACCTGCCTGCTGCCATTCCTGAGCAAGCTCTGTACTGGTGGTGCCCCGATCCCGCAGCTGAATCAACTTTAGGAGACGGTCCTCGCTCTTGCTGGACTTTCTTGGGCGCCCTGAAGCCTTCACAACAATTGAACCACGGTTCTTGATCCGATAAATGGTTGCTTTAGGTGCAATCTTACTGGCAGCAATATCCTTACCTGTGAAGCCCTTTTTGTGCAAAGCAATGATGACGACACGGCTTTCCTTGCAGGTAACCATGGTTGACAGAGGAAGAACAATGATTTCAAGCACCACACTCCTTTTGAAGCTTCCAGTCTGTTATTCTAACTCGGCATGACAGAGTGATCTCCAGCCTTGTCCTCGTCAACACTCATCTGTGTTAACGAGAGAATCACTGACATGATGTCAGCTGGTCTTTTTGTGGCAGGGCTGAAATGCAGTGGAAATATCTTGGGGGGATTCAGTTCATTTGCATGGCAAAGATGGACTTTGCAATTAATTCCAAATTCATCTGATCACTCATAACATTCTGGAGTGGTTATGGTCAATATGTGAGGTGTTTTCACCAGACTGAATTGTTGTCCCGCTCACCGTACTTGTCCAACATACCACTTTCTTCTGTCTTACCCTGGTGACCTCTGCGTTCCAGAAAGGGGAATATGGTTGGAACAGCTTTCTTCAGTTGCATGTTCCCAGCCTTGTCCTCCTCAAAGTGGTGGGAGCATACCTGTGGATGAGTTGTCGGCTTCCATTTCTCACGTCGGATATGGCCAGCCACTTGTGCAGCAGGGCTCCTTTACCTAGAGGATAATTGTAACAACATGGTAGTGATTGTTAGTTGGTTAAAGTATAGTAAAAGTTATAATTTACTGGCAATTAAAAGTATCAGATCAGTCCTTGATAAACTATAATCAAAACATACATTTGAACTTACACCTCAATTAGATTAGATGAAAGTGGGTATTGTCCACATTGGTTTTTATATTGCTGACCTTTTCACATTAGTTAAGCACCAATGTACAATTTACAGATGGTTCTTGTCCTGTAGGGAAGGGAAAGAAGGGGGAGGAAAGAATTAGATGAGTGCAAGATACTCAGAAATAGACATTTAAGGAAGAGGGAAAGCATAACAGAATGGGATTATACAGCGTTAAGGGAAAAAACAAATAACATTAAATGCTGTGTCAAGAGAAGGACAGTAGCCAATTAGGCCTATCTTACTGCTTTTGTCAGCAATCTATAATACAGTCCTTTGAAGGACAGGAGGCACTTCATGAATGGGGATTTCATTCCACGTCAGGGTGTAACTCTAAAATAATGACAGGAGTTGTCACGGTCTTCCTCCTCTTCATCTGAAGAGGAGAGGCGAGAAGGATCAGAGGACCAAAATGCGGCGTGGTTTGTGTTCATCTTGATATTTAATAGAGAACACTGAACACTGAAACACACTATACAAAAACAATAAACGAAATAACGACCGTGACGCTAATGAGAACTGTGCTGACACAAGCAATCCACATAGACAATCACCGACAAAACCCAACACAAAACAGGCTACCTAAATATGGTTCCCAATCAGAGACAATGACTAACACCTGCCTCTGATTGAGAACCATATCAGGCCCAAACACAGAAACAGACAAACTAGACATCCAACATAGAATGCCCACTCAGATCACACCCTGACCAAACAAAACATAGAAACATACAAAGCAAACTATGGTCAGGGTGTGACAGAAGTCCATAAATGTGGTAGCTGGTTTCTATTATTTCTAATCGTGCAAGTGATTGATTGGCTAACTAGACAGTACCTAATGATGCCCACTATCATTGCACTTAGTTCTCTTTCTGCCTCATCCACTAAGTTAGTTTCCATAACATACCATCCCCATCTCCCACTGGGATCAAATACTCTGCCCTCACCAGCTCAGGTTACAAGGCCAATCAGAGGGCAGCAACCTTGACAACCACAGCTCCAACCTCATACCCCTCAGTTGAACACTGACAGTAGAGGAGATAACAAGTCAGGACTTTGCTCTGGACTGGGACTTGCAAATAGAAATACTAGCCTAATGCGTCAACAAAGTCAATATGTGCAAGGAACATAATTGTACTTAAACTGGTGATGTTGCCATAGTGTATGCCTTTAGCGTGTTGTGTTGATCATGTTTATTTAACTACATGTCATTCTTGTCATTCCATGTTTAGAATATATTTTCCACTGTCTTCATATGTCATTATTTATGTATCTCATCCAACAACCCAGTGTCATTCATTCCAATGGTCCATGTCTAGGCTTCTCCTTAGTAAGTCTACAGGATGTTATAATCTGCACTCAAGAATTTATCTCCTGATAAATGTAAACACAGGATAAGGGCCAGTATTGTGTTTACTTACACTGAGAAATTTTTACAAGACTAAATAAAATGCACTGGTCATTGTAACGTTGGTACCCCCCCCCCCCTCATAATTAAAATTCCTCAAGTATTTTACACCATTTTAAAATAGAATTCTCGTTAATCCAGCCACAGTGTCTAATTTCAAAAAGGATTTACAAGCGAAAGCACCACAAACGATTATGTTAGGTCACCACCAAGCCACAGAAAAACACAGCCATTTTTTTCAGCCAAAGAGAGGAGTCACAAAAAGCAGAAAGAGAGGAAAATTAATCACTAACCTTTGATCTTCATCAGATGACACTCATAGGACTTCATGTTACACAATACATGTATGTTTTGTTTGATAAAGTTCATATTTATATAAAAAAATCGGAGTTTACATTGGCGCTACGTTCAGTAGTTCTAAAACATGCAGTGATATTGCAGAGCCACATCAATTTACAGAAATACACATAATAAACATTGATAAAGATACAACTATTATACATGGATCTTTAGATAAACTTCTCCGTAATGCAACCGCTGTATCAGATTTTTTTAAAACTTTACGGAGAAAGAAAACCATGTAATAATCTGAGTACAGCCTTTAGACAACAAAGCAGCCAAAAAGATACCCGCCATATTGCTCAGAAATACCATTTTAAATATTCACTTACCTTTGATGATCTTCATCAGAATGCACTCCCAGGAATCCCAGTTCCACCATAAATGTTTGATTTGTTCGATAATGTCCATCAGTTATGTCCAAATATCTTCTTTTGTTAGAGCGTTTGGTAAACAAATTCAAAAGCGGGTTCAGGTCGCGTCAGACGAAAAGTTCAAAAAGTTCCGTTACAGCCCGTAGAAACATGCCAAAGTATGGAAGCAATCTTTAGGATGTTTTTTTTGTGCATGTAAACTTATCACCATCTTACTGCTGCTGTCATGAAACCAAAGACGACTAAATGAAGTTAGCTAAGTTCATCAGGTATGCCCATAACCTGCATAATCATGCAATAACTTGATGCTAGCCTAATGTTAAACCTTTGTAGCGGAAGGTTAATTTGAAAGCTCAGCGTTACCTAGAACCTAGCCCGGTCAACACTGGAAAACAAAATGGACAACAAATATTAACTCTGATAATCAGACTTATGACTGATTTACCCAATTACGAGTTACGATTAGTACAGTTAAATACAGAACATGCCGGCACGGTGACTCTCTTTGTAAAATCTAACTCAAATTGCTGCAACGTTAAGTGTATCTAGTCTAGATATCATATGACCATGATCCTCCGACCTGAAAATAAAAAGTTAATGGGCTACCATCACAATAACTCCATGAGAAAAAAAGTGGACTGTAAAATTTTCTGTTGTTTTATATGATTGTAGACCATCTTTATCATTTGTGCAACTGCACAATAACCTCAGACATATTGTGACAAACCCAAATGTCTGAACCATCCCAGTGCTCCTCCCAACGCAGACCTTTCCTGTTAATTCCCAAATAAATGGCCAGCATTAGCTGCACAAGGATGGGGAACGGTGGTGCGGATGAGGAAGTTAAACCCTCAGGTCCATAGCTCCTTTCGATCCGTTTGTTGTACTTAACAGTGTGCATTTGAGCTATATGATTAACATGGATCAAATCCATAGATCATTTCTATTGATGGACAACTACAAATCTCAGTTGGTATCAGCTGTTCTCTGGGCTTTTCTCCGCTGGAGATCTATTTGCAGATTGTAATGACTGACCAACCGACTACAACCTTTCCCAAGCAGTATTTCATTTGTTTTTGTGATTTTACTCTGTTGGGTTATGTGTTCAGTTGTTGGTGAAAAGATAGGGAATCCTTATCATTGCTATTCCTGTGAGGAATAGGTGGTTATTGCATTCTGACTTTATGAATGGACAATTGCTTGCGACTGAGGTCACTTGATTCACTCTATTCATTTACAGGGCTGGACGAGCCCGAGGTATGGGACATTTACAAGTGACCATAAGCTATTATTATTTTGTGACTTTTTTGTTTGTTTGTGAGATCATTTATGTTGAGTATACAACCAAAGCAAAATAACACATTTATTTTGAAGTCATTTATTTTAATGTTTAAGGGTTTATGCAAAGTGTATTTTACAACACTGACTTTTTTACATAAGTCCTTTGTATTGGTCTAGACTATGACTGAAAGATGAGACTGACTCACAAAACATAAAAAGAAATCATACAATTGCTCTGGTAGGCCGACCTACCTTGCACTCCTACCAATGGCGATTTTAGCATGAATCTTGGTGGGGCAAAAGAAAAAGTGGGATGTATGCCAGCAAAGTCACTACCCAACACTAAACAATACATTAATTGCACTATAATGGTGACAAATGGTGCCCACAAACTGTTAGGGCCTACATAAAGCTGTCCCAACAGCAGAGTCCCAACACCTTACCACTGCTACACCTGGCTATCAGCGGAGCCTTGTCTGGCAACAGTTCATTCAGCCTCATTTACTGCCTTTAAAAAAAACATAGCCAATATGGCTGACTTGCTTAAAAAAATGTTGTTTCTACTGACAATTGAGATCTCCAAACTATGGCATAAGGGGATGACGAGAGTATAAGAGGCAGTCTGTAATTTCGATTAAGACATTCATTAGAAAGCGACGACGGACGTAGTCAATATTAATATTTGGTCAGCACTTTTGAAATGTACAGTGACAGAATTCAGAACATGGGTCGTTCTTACAGTGTACTCCATGTACAAGTCAGAACCATCGGATAAATAAAGGTGACATATTAACAGACAATGAAAGCTCTAACAATATTCGTGATTGCATTTCTCTAAAACAGGTTTTAGGCTACATGTGCACCACCAAGTTAGAACAGTAGGTGAAAATAAGAGGTGAAAAGAGACCAAATTATTAGGGTGAGGCACATTGAAGGCCGTTTGGGTCTTTGGGGTGGCAGGTAGCCAAGTGGTTAGACTGTTGGGGCAGTAACCAAAAGGTTGCGAGATCAAATTACTGAGCTGACAAGGTAAAAATCTGTCTTTCTGCCCCTGAACAAGGCAGTTAACTGAATATTCCTAGGCCGTCATTGTAAATAAGAATTTGTTCTTAACTGACTTGCCTAGTTAAATAAAATAATTTAACAAATTGCGTGTCAAAAAAGAGACGTCATAAAACTATTTGACGTGTTAAGTAAGCTTTTAATTTGACACGTCAAATAACACAATTCTATAGAATGTTTTGTGTGTGTGTGCTATATTTGCACGTGGAAGCCAAGCGCCAACACTACTATCAGTAGCATTGTCAAAGCTGTACAAAAATGTCTGCAAACACCGGCCTCGAACGATGTGTTTACAATACCGCGTTGGTAATAAAACATTATAAAAAAGTCTGCAAACATACATATCAATGGTGTCGTTCTTGCTGCGGGTGATTCTCTGATTCACCTCAATGCCATACAACACTCCTTCCGTGGCCTCAATTACTCTTAAACGCTAGTAAAACTAAATGCATGCTCTTCAACCGATCGCTGCACGCACCCGCCCGCCTAGCATCACTACTCTGGATGGTTCTGACTTAAAATATGTGGACAACTATAAATACCTAGGTGTCTGGCTAGACTAAACTCTCCTTCCAGACTCACATTAAGCATCTCCAATCCAAAATTAAATCTAGAATCGGCTTCCTATTTAGCAACAAAGCCTCCTTCACTCATGCTGCCAAACACCCTCGTAAAACTGACTATCCTGCCGATCCTTGACTTCGGCGATATCATTTACAAAATAGTCTCCAACACTACTCAGCGAATTGGATGTAGTCTATCACAGTGCCATCCGTTTTGTCACACAAGCCCCATATACTACCCACCATTGCGACCTGTATGCTCTCGTTGGCTGGTCCTTGCTACATATTCGTCGCCAATCCCACTGGCTCCAGGTAATCTATAAATCTCTGCTAGGCAAAACTCTGCCTTATCTCAGCTCACTGGTCACCATAGCAACACCCAGCCATAGCACGAGCTCCAGCAAGTATATCTCACTGGTCATTCCCAAAGCCAAAACCTCCTTTGGCGGCCTTTCCTTCCAATTCTCTGCGGCCAATGACTGGAACAAATTGCAAAAACTCACTGAAGTTGGAGACTTACAGTATATCTCCCTCACTAACTTCAAGCATCGGCTGTCAGAGCAGCTTACCAATCGCCGCAGCTGTACACAGCCCATCTGTAAATAGCCCATCCAACTACCTACCTACCTCATCTCCATATTTGTTTTTGGTTGTTTTCTGCTCTTTTGCACACCAGTATTTCTACTTGCACATCTATCACTCCAGTGTCAATTGCTTAATTGTAATTACTTTGCCACTATAGCCTATAGATTGCCTTACCTCCTTACTCCATTTGTACACACTGTATACAGATTTTCTATTGTGTTATTGACTGTACGTTTGTTTAGCCCACGTGTAACTCTGTTGTTTTTGTTGCACTGCTTTGCTTCATCTTGGCCAGGTCTCAGTTGTAAATTAACTTGTTCTCAACTGGCCTACCTGGTTAAATAGAGGTGAAATAAATAAAACCACACTGGCCACAAACAATGTGTTTACAATCCTGTGTTGGTAAAAATAGACCAAATGTATTAGGGTGAGGCACATGGGCTACTAACAGCTTACTACACAACGTACACACAGTATTACTTTCCTAGCTACAGTATACATATCTCCCTTGCATTTTACATCATTTATGCAGCAGTATACAAGACATTTTAGGCAAACTTAGTCATCAAAGTCTTGCATTCTCTGGCTTTATGGTTGGATCTCTGGGGGGAAAAAACACAAAGCCACTCCACTGAATAGCAGGCTAACGTTAGTTGTTTCTTTGCAACGCTTGCAGTTAACCACTGATTCCTTCCAAACAACTCATTGTTCAATTTGCGATTTCCAACTTGTTGTGTAATCTTTATGTCCAATGGCCGATGAGCACCGATACGTTTTATCTATAATTTCTCTTCATATGACGAGGATTAAAAAGGATTTGCCAGTAGATTGTCGACTTGATTCATGATGACTGCTAGCTAAGACTTTGAAAGTAAGATGTTGACATGATCAGTCCAATCAAAGCTACAGTACATACAATGTGATTTGACGTCATTTTATCTGTGGCCAATGACCTTGAGCCTTCTTGGAAGGGCACTTGTAATATAACTCTATGGCAGGACCCAAAGAGCTGAAATTTGGGATGTCTACCCTTCCTAAGCACTTAAACTTGGTGATAACGTACTGTCCCCATGAGTGACAGAACACTGAGCCAATCACGGCGCAACGCTCCGTATTTTCTGCTGGCTCTCCCCACCATCACAGGAAGCACTGAGCTAGACTGAAACATCTGCATTTTGGAGCTTCTTTACTCAAGAAAACAAAGAGACCATGTGTGTATGCAGTTTTATTAACTGAATGACTTATTTATTTACATTGTTTGCAAACTGATATGTGACACGTATTAATGCCAAATAACATGCAAAACAGGCAAGCCCAAGAAATTAAAATATGATATATACACTACCGTTCCAAAGTTTGGGGTCACTTAGAAATGTCCTTTGTTTTTGAAAGAAAAGCAAAAAAAATTGTCCATTAAAATAACTTCAAATTTATCAGAAATACAGTGTAGACATTGTTTGTTGTAAATGACTAAAAACTAAAGTTTTTTGTATCTGGCCAGTTTGAGCCTGTAATCGAACCCACAAATGCTGATGCTCCAGATACTCAACTAATCTAAAGGCCGTTTTTTATTGCTTCTTTAATCAGGACAACAGTTTTCAGCTGTGCTATCATCATTGCAAAATGTTTTTCTAATGATCAATTAGCCTTTAAATATGATAAACTTGGATTAGCTAACACAACGTGCCTTTGGAACACAGGAGTGATGGTTGCTGGTAATGGGTCTCTGTAAACCTATGTAGATTTTCTGTCACACCCTGATCAGTTTCACCTGTCCTCGTTATTGTCTCCACCCCCGCCAGGTGTCGCTTGTTGTTGTGTTTCCTGTCTCTCTGTGCCAGTATTGACCACGAGCCTGTCTGCCCCTCTGTAACTCCTGGACTCTGATCTGTTTTTGACCTTTTTGCCTGTCCACGACCATTCTCTTGCCTACCCCTTTGGATTAATAAACATTGTAAGACTCCAACCATCTGCCCCCTCATGGTTCTGCATCTGGGTCTTGCCTTGTGCCCTGATAAATTCCATTTAAAAAAAAATCTGCCGTTTCCAGCTACAATAGTAATTTACAACAAACAAATGTCTACACTGTATTTCTGATCAATTTGATGTTATTTTAATGGACAAAAAAATTGCTTTTCTTTCAAAAACAAGGACATTTCGAAGTGACCCCAAACCTTGAATTACGGGTCACCACTGACCCCTACTAACCTCAAGTCATGTCGAAGTCGTTACTTAAAAAATGGTGCCCCAGATGGGACATGACCAATATTGAGAAATAACCAATGCAAATATTTGGTTTGTGTGTGTGGAATTACAACATTGGATTCAACCCAAGAAAATGTGCTCTTCCTTATACCTGTCAATGGGAATGCACAGGGTAATTCTGACATCGGAGCTTATAATGCAAATAACAGTGGGGACAATGCAAATAATAATGAGAATACGGATCATGTGAATGGAGATAATGGAGTTGATTTGGGCCAGAGTTCTGGGAATCTGAAGGCTCGGGCTGGACCACAGGCCACAGGAGGACTAACCAGTTACTCTCTTATTGACATGGACCTGTGTGGAAGTTCTGAGCTAGCCCTTCCTCTGACACCCAACCTTCCTCCCTCTTCTGGTTCATCTCCAGAGGTCGTAGTCCTACAGTTTCATGGTAACATATTTGATATTTGTTGGACTCACATCTCCAAGCGCTCATCTCTCCATAAATTCCAACGTCTGAGTAAAGAGCAACAACAGAGCACAATGGATCTCAGACTCACTGAGCACTCTAACCCACTAATTAACAGAGCTCAGTAAGAGTGGAATGAGCATTACACCGAGGCCTGTACTCTGGAGCGGGATCGATTTGGAGGTCGAGGGTCCATCATGGTCTGGGGAGGTGTGTCACAACATCATCGGACTGAGCTTGTCATTGCAGGCAATCTCAACGCTGTGCGTTACAGGGAAGACATCCTCCTCCCACATGTGGCACCCTTCCTGCAGGCTCATTTTGACATGACCCTCCGGCATGACAATGCCACCAGCCATACTGCTCGTTCTGTGCGTGATTTCCTGCAATACAGGAATGTCAGTGTTCTGCCATCGCCTCCCTACCACTGTGGAAGTACAGTTCCCGCTCAGCCCAGTCAAAACTGTTCGCTGCTCTGGCCCCCCAATGGTGGAACAAACTCCCTCACGACGCCAGGACAGCGGAGTCAATCACCACCTTCCGGAGACACCTGAAACCCCACCTCTTTAAGGAATACCTAGGATAGGATAAAGTAATCCTTCTCACCCCCCTTAAAAGATTTAGATGCACTATTGTAAAGTGGCTGTTCCACTGGATGTCATAAGGTGAATGCACCAATTTGTAAGTCGCTCTGGATAAGAGCGTCTGCTAAATGACTTAAATGTAAATGTAAGAGCCTGGATCTCAGTTCCTTTGAGCTCGTCTGGGACCTGTTGGATCGGAGGGTGTGGGAGATGCACTGCAGTACTTAATGCAGCTGGTGGCCACACCAGATACTGACTGTTACCTTTTGATTTTGACCCCTCCCTTTTGTTCAGGGACACATTATTCAATTTCTGTTAGTCACATGTCTGTGGAACTTGTTCAGTTTGTCTCAGTTGTTGAATCTTATGTTCATGCAAATATTTTCAAAAAAATAAACGCAGTTGACAGTGAGAAGACGTTTATTTTTTTGCTGAGTTTACATGATTCCATATGTGTTATTTCATAGTTGTGATGTCTTCAGTATTATTCTACAATGTAGAACTATTTTAAAATAAAGAAAACCCCTTGAATGAGTTGGTGTGTCCAAACTTTTGACTGGTACTGTACATGATTGGGGTCCAAGTGTGGTAGTCTTCTCTGCTTTTGCTCCGGTACAGCTAACCCCTGGCAATCCCGCTGATGATCTCCTTTCACAGGCTGTTAGAAGAGCTCAGCTTGAACAGCAATAGGAGTTATGGCTGTGGGAACAGTTACAGAATAGCTCCGATGTATGTACCTCAAAGCTGGGATGCAACGGTTTCCTGAAGCACAATATATTCCTTACACAGGAAATACCTAACAAGCAGAAGCTATATTGTTTGTCAACATCAAAGATCACCATCCAAAGGGACTCATTAATGATTTGTCGACACAAGATATAATTGAACGTTTCTCCTCTCCCGTAGCTTCTCCTGTTGTCCTCATCCACAAAAAGGCCGGTGGTCTTGGATTTTGTGTGGACTATAGGAAGACCATCAACGTCTCCCAGACTGATGCCTATCCTCTTCCGTCCATCCAAATGATCATAGAGTCATTGTCTGACACTGTTGTGTTCATCACCCTCAACCTCAATAGTGGCTATTGACAGGTTTTGATGTGCCAGGACAGCAAGGACAAGACTGCTTTTGTCTGTGCTGAGGGCCTTATTTCCCTTAAGGTGATAACTTTTGGATTAAAGAATGCATCTGCGATCTTCCAAAGACTCATGGAGATTGCGTTTGGTGAGCCCTGTTTAGTCTATCTAGACGATATAATTATCTAATCCCAGACCAGAGAACAACACTTTCATAATCTTCAAGCAGTGTTGGACAAGCTAAGAGAAGCTGTGAACATGAAAAAGAGCAACTTCTGCCAAACCTCCCTGAAGTTCCTTGTCATATTGTGTCCTCTGATGGCATCCATGTTGATCCTGAAAAGACCAAGGCTGTACAAGACTTCCCTGTGCCAACCACCCTCAAGGCCCTTCAACTGTTGTCCGGATGACAGGATGGTACCATCAGTTTGTGTCAAACTTCTCCCTGGTGGCAGAACCACTCAACGTGGAAAGGACCAAAGTTCCGATGGACAGCAGACTGCCCTACCTCCTTTGAAACCCTGATGCGACACCTTATCACACCTCCCAGTTTGGGTCATCCAACTTTGATTGTCCTTTTGTTGTTTACACTGATGCAAGTGATGTTGGAGCTGTTGCTGTCCTAGTCCAACGGACTGTAATTGGCACTGAAGAAGTGCTGGTGTTCGCCTGTTGAATGGAGCGAAACGGAACGATTCCAAAGCCAAGCAAGAGTGTCTTGCAGTTGTCTGGGCTTTGGAAAGGTGGAAGAACCTGGAATGAAGATGCTTCACTGTCAATTCCTCCTTGTGTAGGTGTTCAAGACCAACAAACCAAGCAGAGGGGCTATGGCTATGGCTATGGTTGCAAGAGTTACAGAAATGACAAGTACAATACTGTTCCAGGTTCCTTAAGGCCTGTTACCCCTCAGCTGAAGAAAATTGAGCACAGCAAGGTCCTGATATGTCTTTGAAGAGGAAAATTATGAGGAGGCTTTTGTCGGATTCCGGGACCAAGAAGTCTCACACTTGAAGGCCTGTTACACCTCAGCTGAGGAGAATGAGCACCGCCAAGTCCTGAATATCTTTGAAGTGGAAAATGAGGGGGAGACTTATGTTTCCCAGACCAAGATGTGGCTTCCACAGTAGTGGTTGGCTTTTTTCAAGAGGGGGTGTGCGAAGGCCCCAAATGACGTCTGACTGTCTCAGTGCTGCTCCTTTATTTCCCCATTAAATTGATAGCATTAGCTGCGCAAAGATGGTTAAACCCTCAGTTCCATAGCTCCTTTCAGATCTTTTTGTTGTATTTAACAGTGTGCATTGTAGCAGTGTTATAAGATTAACAATGATCGGATCCACTCATTTCTATTAATGGACAACTACAAATCTCTGTTGGTATCATCTGGTCTCTGGGGCTCGATCTGTTGTTTGGATTAGATTGACTGACCGACCGACTACAACTTTTCCCAAGCGGTATTTCATTTGTTTTTATTGTGATTTTACTCCGTTGGGTTATGTGTTCAGTTGTTGGTGAAAAGATAGTGAATCCTTATCATTGCTATTCCTGTGTGGAACAGGTGGTTATTGCATTCTGAATGTATGAATGGGACAATTGCTTGCGACTAAGGTCACTTGAGGTTCACTCTAATCATTTACCGGCCCGGACGCATTTTTTTATGCCCGAGGTATGGGACATTTACAAGTGAACCTAAGGTATTATTATTTTGTGACTGTTGTTTGTCAGATAATTTATGTTGAATATTCAATCAATGAAAAATAACAGTTGTTTTTAAAGTTATTTTAAGTTAAGGGTTTATGCAAAGTGTATTTTACAACATTTACTTTTACATAAGTCCTTTGTTTTGTTCTAGACTATGACCGACAGATGAGACCGACTCACAAAACAAAAGAAAACATACCATTTCTCTTTTAGGCCGACACCTGCCACCCCTACTAACCTCAAGTCAAAACTGTTAACATATGATGTAGTTTGTATTTCAAAATGTATGGCATACTAAATAGATATTTTAATCAGTGTGTGAGTTCAATCGTCCATTCTCCGCTATGTCATCCCCATTATAGGGTATTCATTCCCCTTGACTTATTCCATTTTGTTGTGTTACAGCCTGAATTCAACATGGATTCAATTGCATTTTTCTTTCACCAATCTACACACAATACCCCTTAATGACAAAGTGAAAACATATATTTTTAGAAATGTTTGCAAATGTATTGAAAATTAAATATAGAAATATCTCATTTTCATAAGTATTCACACCCCTGAGTCAAATCATATTAGGCAGCAATTACAGCTTTGAGTCTTTCTGGGTAAGTCTCTAAGAGCTTTACACATCTGGATTGTACAATTTTGTTGAAGCTCTGTCAAATTGATTGTTGATCATTGCTAGACAACCATTTTCAAGTCTTCTCAGGAACATTCAGTCTTCTTGGTAAGTAACTCCAGTGTAGATGTGGCCTTGTGCTTTAGGTTATTCTCCTGCTGAAAGTTGAATTAATCTCCCTGTGTTTGGTGGAAAGCAGACGGAACCAGATTTACCAATAGGATTTTGCCTGTGTTTAGCTCCATTCCATTTATTTTTTATCCTGAAAAACTTCCTTAACGATTACAATCATACCCATAACATGATGCAGCTGCCGCTATGCTTGAAAATATGCAGAGTGGTACTCAGTGTTGTATTAATGACGACTCCGGGTGAGACCCAGATGCAGACACAGGAGGCAGACCGTTCGAATCTCAGATTTATCATACAAGAGGGGGCAGGCAAACGGAACATCAAGGGTAGGCAGAGGTCAGTAATCCAAGGCAGAGTCAATACAGGGACAGAATGGCAGGCAGGCTCAGGGTCAGGGCAGGCAGAATGGTCAGAAACGGGAAGACTGCCTCCCGAGTGGCGCAAGATCCTGGTTCGAGTCCAGGCTCTGTCGCAGCCGGCCGCGACCGGGAGACCCATGGGCCGGCGCACAATTGGGCCATCGTCGTCCGGGTTAGGGGAGGGTTTGGCCGGCAGGGATGTTCTTGTCCCATCACGCTCTAGCGACTCCTGTGGCGGGCCGGGTGCAATGCATGCTGACACAGTCGCCAGGTGTACGATGTTTCCTCCGACACATTTGTGCGGCTGGCTGCCGGGTTATGCGGGCATTGTGTCAAGAAGCTGGGTTGTGTTTCGGAGGACGCACGGCTCTCGACCGTACGGTATTTGGTATTTTATTAGGATCCCCATTAGCTGTTGCAAAAGCAGGGAGCTACTCTTCCTGGCGTCCACACAAAACATGAAACATAATACAGAATGACATAATACAAAACATTATTAGACAAGAACAGCTCAAGGACAGAACTACATACATTTTAAAAAAAAAAGGCACACGGAGCCTAAATATCAGTACATACACACAAACTATCTAGGTCAAATAGGGGAGAGGTGTTGCTTTATCTGTTTTTTTTTATACCAAGTTTGCTGTTTATTTGAGCAATATGAGATGGGAGTTCCATGCAATAAGGGCTCTATATAATACTGTATGTTTTCTTGAATTTGTTCTGGATTTTGGGAATATGAAATGACCCCTGATGGCATGTCTGGTGGGATACATGTGTGTGTGTGTGTCAGAGCTGTGTGTATGTTGACTATGCAAACAATTTGGGTTGATTTTCAACACATTAATGTTTCTTATAAAAAGAAGTGATGCAGTCAGTCTCTCCTCAACTCTTAGCCAAGAGAGACTGGCATGCATAGTATTAATATTAGCCCTCTGATTACAATGAAGAGCAAAACTTGCCGCTCTGTTCTGGACCAGCTGCAGCTTAACTAGTTATTTCCTTGCAGCAATGGACCACACGAGTGGACAATAATCAAGATTAGACAGAACTTGCTTTTTGGAGTGTGGTGTAAAAAAAAAAAAAAAAAAGTATCTTTATTACGGCTAGACCTCTCCCATCTTTGCAACCATTGAATCTATATGTTTTGACCATGACAGTTTACAATCTAAGGTAACGCCAAGTAATTTAATCTCCTCAACTTGTTTAACAGCCACACCATTCATTACCAGATTCAGCTGAGGTCGAGCACTTAAGGAATGATTTGTCCAAAATACAATGCTCTTAGTTTTAGAGATGTTCAGGACCAGTTTATTACTGGCCACCCATTCAAAAACAGACTGCAACTCTTTAAGGGTTTCAGTGACTTCATTAGCTGTGGTTGCAGATGCGTATATGGTTGAATCATCAGCATACATGGACACACATTTATGTTATTCATGTTTAATGCCAGTGGCAGGTCATTGGTAAAAATATAAAAAAGTAGAGGTCCTAGAGCTCCCACAATCTTCGTATCAATTTCTTTCAACCAATCATCAGTCATTTGTGTCAGTGCAGTACATGTTGAGTGCCCTTCTCAATAAGAATGCTGAAAGTCTTTTTAATTTGTTTACAGAGAAATAGCATTGTATTTGGTCAAACAATTTTTTTCCCAACAGTTTGCTAAAAGCTGGCAGGAAGCTTATAGGTCTGCTGTAAAGGCTGCTTTACCATTCTTGGGTAGCGGAATTACTTTGGCTTCACTCCAGGCCTGAGGACAAAGGCTTTCCTCCAGGCTCAGATTAAAAATATGACAGACAGGAGTGGCCATAGAGTCAGCTACCATCCTCAGTAGCTTTCCATCTAAGTTGTCAATGCCAGGAAGTTTGTCATTATTGATCGATAACAATCATTTTTCCACCTCTTCCACCTCTCCCACACTCTCCTAACTTTACAAAATTCAAACTTGCACTGCTTTTCTTTCATTATTAGTTTTTGTTATGCATGAATATAATTGCTCACTGTTTGTCGTGGGCATTTCATGCCTGAGTTTGCCCACTTTGCCAATGAAATAATCATTCAAATAATTGGCAACATCAAATGGTTTTGTGATGAATAAGCCGTCTGATTCGATGAAAGATGGAGTTGAATTTGTCTTTCTGCCCATAATTTAATTTAAAGTACTCAAGTTTTTTTCCATCATTCTTTATATCATTGATCTTGACTTCATAATAAAGTTTCTTCTTCTATTTGTTGAGTTTAGTCACATCATTTCTCAATTTGCAGTAAGTAAACCAGTCAGATGTATAGCCAGACTTATTAGCCACTCCTTTTGCCCCATCTCTTACAACCATACAGTTGATTAATTCCTCATCAATCCATGGAGCCTTAACAGTCAGTTTCTTAACAGGTGCGTGTTTATCAATAGTTGCAAGAAGAAATGTCATAAATTCATCAAGTGCAGCACCTCATTAATCACATCAGACCAACAAATATTTATAATATCATCCACAGCGATGGGACAAGACTCTTAACTACCAATTGGATACCGTGAAATTGGGGAGAAAAGGGGGTAAATATATGTATATATATATAAATAAAAGAAACGGGAAGACTAGAAAACAAAACTTGAGAAACAGGAAACCACGCTGGAACAACCTGACAAGACAAAACTAACTGGCACAGACAACCAGAAAACGCAGGTATAAATATACAGAAGATAATGGGGACAAATTGGAGACACCTGGTGGGGGGTGGAGACAAGCACAAGACAGGTGAAACAGATCAGGGTTTGACAGTATTTGATTTGCACCAAGCATAACACTTTATTGCAGTATTACTTTAGTGCCTTGTTTCTAACAGGATGCATGTTTTGGAATATTTTTATTCTGTACAGGCTTACTTCTTCTCACTCTGTTAATTAGGTTAGTATTGTGGAGTAACTACAATGTTTTTGACCCATCCTCAGTTTTTTCTGCAACTGTTTGTCACCATTGACCTCATGGTGAAATCCCCGAGCAGTCTCCTTCCTCTCCGACAACTGAGTTAGTGACACCATCCAAAGTGTAATTGATAACTTCACCATACTCAAATGGATATTCAATGTCCCCCCCCACCCACCCATCTACCAAAAGGAGCCCTTCTTTGAGACGCATTGGAAAACCTCCCTTGTCTTTGTGTTTGAATATGCTGGACTGAGAGACCTTCCAGATATCTCTGTACCCCACATATAGAATTGAGGTATTCGTTAACAAATCATGTTGAAAACTATTATTGCACACGGAGTGAGACCATGAAACTTATTATGTGACTTGTTAAGGACATTTTTACTTGTGAACTTATTTAGGCTTGCCATAACAAAGGGTTTGAATACTTATTGACTCAAGTCATTTCAGCTTTACATTTTGTATTCATTTGTAAATATTTCAAAAAACATCATTCTACTTTGACATGAGGTGGTATTATTTGTAGGCCAGTGACAAAAAAAATCTCAATTGAATCCATTTTAAATTCAGAATGTAACAACAAAATGTGATGTACGTGCAAAGAACGTGTATGAGGGTGCTAGCCTCCTTTTAGCCTGCCTGTGATTGGTCTGAGTCAGCACGTAGTCCTGTGTGAAGACAAATGTAGGAGTCAGAATGGCTCACTATTTATTTAATTAAATATCTCGATTTGTAGCAAACTTTTAAATAATTCATTGGGGATCGAACTTGATCATAATAAACACATTTTTGTGGCCAAAACGTCCGTCAAAAAATGTTGGGGGGGGGGCATTCTCCCAATCGTAATTTACATAGGCTTTCAAGAGCAGACCAGGGCTTTTGACACCGCTTGGTCCAGCAAAGCTGGTGACTTCACACTCCAGACCGGACATTGGGGGCCTGCTGTCAGTGCTTAGTGACGTGGGGTTCTGTCTGAGGCCCTTACATGGGAAAAGACCAGCCAGTTCTCTGAGAATACAGCCAGACTGTCTCAAACCATAACACACACACATACAACACACACACACACTGTTTTATTACATTATGTAACCATAGGCCTGCTGCAGGCTCAAATCCTGGTAATGTCAGATCTCTCAAATAAAGATGATGGTCTGTAAGGTTTAGCTCTCTGCAGACAGAGACATCGTTCAGTTCACCTCTGGACCAACCAGGTTATTGTTGTAAAATGTAAATGTTCTCAATAGTATACCTGCCTAAATAAAGGTTCAATGAATGACAGTATGGTCTGGTCTTATAACACATGGACAACAACAAGAATCACAAGAAAGTGTGGAACTGTCATTTTGCCTACTACAAATGATAAACACAGAGTAATCATTATTATTTTTAAATGGATGTTTTACTGTCACATACATCGTATACGTGCAGTGCAATGTGTTGTTTTACAGGGTCAGCCATAGTAGTACAGTGCCCCTGGAGCAAATTAGGGTTAAGTGCCTTGCTCAAGGGCACATCGACACTCTCCCTTCTCTCCATGGAGACCATGCAGGGAACACACACACACAGAGAAATGCACACGCAGACACAAACCGGGATCAACCCATAGTTCCACTCTATTCCCTCTAGCTAGTCCCTTTGTTCTCTATGAAAGGGTGTGTCCCCTCTCAAAATATATCTCTCTCTTTCATTCTAGAGATATACCCCCCCTCTCTATCTCATAAAATACACACAGTCACGTGCAGGCTCAAAAACATTTATCCCCATTCCCTCAATACCCCCAACTGTCACCCCTTTCTCCTCCCCTCCCCTGCTCTGCTCTCCCTCCCCACTTTCTCTCCCCTTAATTTAATCTCTCCCGTCTTTCTGGCTCTGTGGAGAGCATGTCTGTCTGCTTGTCTGCCTGCCTGTCTGTTTTTGTGACTTTTGATCTCCCAAGGCTGCTCTCTGTCCTCCTGTTGGCTCCCCCTGCTGTTACGAGTTGTAGAACATCCTCCCACTACTTATATGGGCGATATTGGTGTTTTGTTTCTTACTGAAACTTTGCCAGGAAGTAGACTAGACTAAACTACTCATTCCTTATCAGTTATATTGATATGTCCATTTTTAGATGACAGAATTGTTTTGTTTTATTTATTTTCACCAAAGAAAACAAGTGATAGACAACTAGGGCTGACCCTAATTAGTCGATAATAATTAGTTAATAATGACAAAAATCTTTCCAGGTCTCTCCCTTTTGATAACCACTCAGCGTGAAAGGAAAAATGTCATGCTCTGATCCAGTGGAAACATAAAATAGGCTTCTTATCAGTGCTTATCAGTGCTTATCAGTGCTTGACTTGGACTGAAATGGGTTCCGGTACTCATTTTGGGTGCTGGTACTGTTTATATTTAGATGCAAGAGCTCCAGAATACTTTTGAGCTAATATTCTATAAGAGGAACAGGAACTCAAGCAGTATAATATTTGAGGTGTTGGTACTCGGCTCCGGTGAGCTCCTGCCCAAAACAAGCACTGCTTCCTATCCCTTGCGCAAATAGACTACAGCTGTGTCTGTCCCGAGCTCACTAGCACAGGAAACTCTGAGGGCCCAGATTATTTTATACAATGTTGCAAGTTCTCTAGCTGCAAACTTTGGGTGCACTCAAATTAATAGTTGAAACAATGTTTAAAGTTTGGCTACACATGGCCTGTCTGCAACAATTCGATTTATACAATATTTATTTTTAATCCAGATCATTTTTATCTGCAGGCTGCAAAAAAAAAATTGGCTTTATATAGGCTATTTTTTACATTGTTGGCAATGGCAATAGAAGTTACTTTTTAGGTTTGTATAATTTTCATTTATGGATCGAATTTTGATTAAGCATATGACTGATTTTGAGATATGAAGACATTATTATAAGTTAAATGAAACTGTTCCACAAACATTTCCATATGAAAACCGTAAGGGGCACCCTCTGTAGAAATGGCACCAGAGGAGATGGCTGCTGTTCTACGGTCTCCTAACCAATCTGTGTTTTTTTCTGGATCACCTGTACTCCACACACAGAGACGTGTACAAAGCTCTCCCTCGCCCTCCATTTGGTAAATCCGACCACAACTCTATCCTTCTGATTCCTGCCTACGAGCAAAAATGAAAGCTGGAAGCACCAGTGACTCGGTCTATAAAAAAGTGGTCAGATGAAGCAGATGCTAAACTACAGGACTGTTTTGCTTTCACAGCTTGGAACATTTTCCGTGATTCCTCTGATGACATTGAGGAATACACCACATCAGTCACTGGCTTTATCAATAAGTGCATTGAGGACGTCATCCCTACAGTGACTGTACGTACATACCCCAACCAGAAGCCATGGATTACAGGCAACATATAGATGAGGGGATACAGATGAACTGGTCAGTCTGTGGTCTTATAGATGAGGAGATACAGATAGATGGAGTATAAAGTATTCAACAAGTCAGATGAACTGGTCAGTCTGTGGTCTTATAGATGAGGGGATACAGATGAACTGGTCAGTCTGTGGTCTTATAGATGAAGAGATACAGATAGATGGAGTATAATGTATTCAACAAGTCAGATGAACTGGACAGTCTGTGGTCTTATAGATGAGGGGATGCAGATGAACTGGTGTGTCTGTGGTCTTATAGATGAGGGGATACAGATAGATGGAGTATAAAGTATTCAACAAGTCAGATGAACTGGTCAGTCTGTGGTCTTATAGATGAGGGGATACAGATGAACTGGTCAGTCTGTGGTCTTATAGATGAAGAGATACAGATAGATGGAGTATAAAGTATTCAACAAGTCAGATGAACTGGACAGTCTGTGGTCTTATAGATGAGGGGATGCAGATGAACTGGCGAGTCTGTGGTCTTATAGATGAGGGGATACAGATGAACTGGTCAGTCTGTGGTCTTATAGATGAGGGGATACAGATAGATGGAGTATAAAGTATTCAACAAGTCAGATGAACTGGTCAGTCTGTGGTCTTATAGATGAGGAGATACAGAGGAACTGGTCAGTCTGTGGTCTTATAGATGAGGAGATACAGATGAACTGGTCAGTCTGTGGTCTTATAGATGAGGGGATACAGATAGATGGAGTGTAAAGTATGTCAGTCTGTGGTTCTCACATAAGTTTATGTTGTAATTAATGTTGGCTTCATTAATATCTAACGGGTTAAAAACCATGTTATCAGAGTTGATATCCTTGGCTTCATTAACCTCTTGAATCTAGGGGGCAATATTTTCATTTTTTGAAAAATAACGTCCCCAAAGTAAACAGCTATTTTGTCAGGAGAAGATGCTAGAATATGAATATAATTGACAGCTTAGGATAGAAAAGACTCTAAAGTTTCCAAAACTGTAAAAATATTATCTGTGAGTATAACAGAACTGACATTGCAGGCGAAAGCCTGAGAAAAATCCAAACAGGAAGGGACTCTTATTTAGAAGGCTCTGCGTTCCTATGCACCGCTATTGATCAGTGAATGAGATATCAACCAGATTCCTTTTTCTATGGCTTCCCTAATGTGTCTAGTGTCACAATACATAGTTTCAGGCTTTTATTTTGAAAAATGAGCCTGAACGTCAACATTGCGTCAGTGGTCAGCTGAAGTGTTTTGTGCGTAAAGGACAAATGCGGCCATTGTTTCTCTCTATCCTACTAAGAAGCCACCAGTCCCGGTTGATATATTATCAAATAGATATTTGAAAAACACCTTGAGGATTGATTATAAACAACGTTTGCCATGTTTCTGTCGATATTATGGAGCTAATTTTGAATCTTTTTCGGCGTTGTAGTGACCGCAATTTCCGGTCGATTTCTCAGCCAAACGTGAAGAACAAACGGAGCTATTTCGCCTACAAAAATAATATTTTTGGAAAAAAGGAACATTTGCTATCTAACTGGGAGTCTCTTGAGTGAAAACATCCGAAGCTCATCCAAGGTAAACGATTTAATTTGATTGCTTTTCTGATTTTCTTGACCAGGTTGCCTGCTGCTAGCTAGTCATAATGCTATGCTAGGCTATCGATAAACTTACACAAATGCTTGTCTTGCTTTGGCTGTAAAGCATTTTTTCAAAATCTGAGATGACAGGGTGATTAACAAAAGGCTAAGCTGTGTTTCAATATATTTCACTTGTGATTTCATGAATAGGAATATTTTCTAGTAATATTTATGTCCATTGCGTTATGCTAATTAGTGTCAGTTGATGATTACGCTTCCGGACCCAGGATGGGTTGTATCAAGATTAATATCTAACGGGTTAGCTTGTTATGGCTGCAATCCCGCTAACTGGATCGATATGACAACTACCAGTGAAAATAGAGGGCGCCAAATTCAAACCACAGAAATCTCATAATTACAATTCCTAAAACATACTTCTGTTTTATATCATTTTAAAGTTAATCTTGTTGTTAATCCCACCAAAGTGTCCGATTTCAAATATGCTTTTCAGCAAAAGCACTACAAACAATTATGTTAGGTCTCCACCAAACCACAATAAGCACAGCCATTTTCCAGCGAAATATAGCTTTCACAAAAAGCAGAAATAGAGATAAAATGTATCACTAACCTTGAATTATCTTCATCAGATGACACTCATATGACTTAATGTTACACAATACATGCATGTTTTGTTTGATAAAGTTCATATTTATATAAAAAAATCTGAGTTTAAATTGGCGTATTAGATTCACTAATATCAAGTGATTTTGCAAAGCCACATCGTTTCAACAGAAATACTCATCATAAATGTAGATGATAATACAAATTATACACATGGAATTATAGATATACCTCTCCTTAATGCAACCGCTGTGTCAGATTTCAAAAATAGTTTACGGAAAAAGCCACCCATGCAATAATATGAGACGGAGCTCAGAAAAGTAGCCAAATTAGCCACCATGTTGGAGTCAACAGAAACCAGAAAATACATGATAAATGTTTCCTTACCTTTGATGAACTTCATCAGAATGCAGTCCTAGGAATCCCAGGTCCACAATAAATGCTTGATTTGTTCGAAAATGTCCGTCATTTATGTCCAATTAGCTACTTTGGTTAGCGCGTTTGGTCACAATTCCAAAGTCACACTATAACGTGACGAAATGTCCAAAAGTTCCGTAACAGTCATTAGAAACATGTCAAACGATGTACTGAATCAATCTTTAGAATGTTGTTTACATATATCTTGAATAACATTCCAACCGGAGAATTAGAATGACTTCAGATGACCGGTGGAATGCAGGTCCTTCCCGTGTGAAAGCATGGTCAACTCGTGGCAGTGGTGACTATTTCCTGTCCCATTCAACCCCCCTTCACATTACATTTACATTTACATTTAAGTCATTTAGCAGACGCTCTTATCCAGAGGGACTTACAAATTGGTGCTTTCACCTTATGACATCCAGTGGAACAGCCACTTTACAATAGTGCATCTAAGTATTTTAAGGGGGGGGGGGGGGTGAGAAGGATTACTTTTTTCAGAAGGGGTGCAACTCTCGCTCTCTTGAAGACGGGAGGGACGTAGCCAGCGGTCAGGGATGAGTTGATGAGCGAGGTGAGGTAAGGGAGAAGGTCACCGGAAATGGTCTGGAGAAGAGAGGAGGGGATAGGGTCAAGCGGGCAGGTTGTTGGGCGGCCGGCCGTCACAAGACGCGAGATGTCATCTGGAGAGAGAGGGGAGAAAGAGGTCAGAGCACAGGGTAGGGCAGTGTGAGCAGAACCAGCGGTGTCGTTTGACTTAGCAAACGAGGATCGGATGTCGTCGACCTTCTTTTCAAAATGGTTGACGAAGTCATCTGCAGAGAGGGAGGAGGGGGAGGGGGAGGAGGATTCAGGAGGGAGGAGAAGGTGGCAAAGAGCTTCCTAGGGTTAGAGGCAGATGCTTGGAATTTGGAGTGGTAGAAAGTGGCTTTAGCAGCAGAGACAGAGGAGGAAAATGTAGAGAGGAGGGAGTGAAAGGATGCCAGGTCCGCCGAGCATTTCCGCTCGGCTGCCCGGAGCCCTGTTCTGTGAGCTCGCAATGAGTCGTCGAGCCACGGAGCGGGAGGGGAGGACCGAGCCAGCCTGGAGGATAGGGGACATAGAGAGTCAAAGGATGCAGAAAGGGAGGAGAGGAGGGTTGAGGAGGCAGAATCAGGAGATAGGTTGGAGAAGGTTTGAGCAGAGGGAAGAGATGATAGGATGGAAGAGGAGAGAGTAGCGGGGGAGAGAGAGCGAAGGTTGGGACGGCGCGATACCATCCAAGTAGGGGCAGTGTGGGAAGTGTTGGATGAGAGCGAGAGGGAAAAGGATACAAGGTAGTGGTCGGAGACTTGGAGGGGAGTTGCAATGAGGTTAGTGGAAGAACAGCATCTAGTAAAGATGAGGTCGAGCGTATTGCCTGCCTTGTGAGTAGGGGGGAAGGTGAGAGGGTGAGGTCAAAAGAGGAGAGGGGTGGAAAGAAGGAGGCAGAGAGGAATGAGTCAAAGGTAGACGTGGGGAGGTTAAAGTCGCCCAGAACTGTGAGAGGTGAGCCGTCCTCAGGAAAGGAGCTTATCAAGGCATCAAGCTCATTGATGAACTCTCCGAGGGAACCTGGAGGGCGATAAATGATAAGGATGTTAAGCTTGAAAGGGCTGGTAACTGTGACAGCATGGAATTCAAAGGAGGCGATAGACAGATGGGTAAGGGGAGAAAGAGAGAATGACCACTTGGGAGAGATGAGGATCCCGGTGCCACCACCCCGCTGACCAGAAGCTCTCGGGGTGTGCGAGAACACGTGGGCGGACGAAGAGAGAGCAGTAGGAGTAGCGGTGTTGTCTGTGGTGATCCATGTTTCCGTCAGTGCCAAGAAGTCGAGGGACTGGAGGGAGGCATAGGCTGAGATGAACTCTGCCTTGTTGGCCGCAGATCGGCAGTTCCAGAGGCTACCGGAGACCTGGAACTCCACGTGGGTCGTGCGCGCTGGGACCACCAGATTAGGGTGGGTTAGAAGATTAGAAGAGGCTACGCTAATGCAAAGGAGATTGGAATGACAAGTGGACTACACGTCTCGAATGTTCAGAAAGTTAAGCTTACGTTGTTGACTTTGTAGGCTAGCTGGCAGTGGCTGCGTTGTTGACACTACACTAATCAAGTCGTTCCGTTGAGTGTAAAGTTTCTACAATGCTGCTATTCGGGGGCTAGCTGGCTAGCTAGCAGTGTTGATTACGTTACGTTGCGTTAAAAGAACGACAATAGCTGGCTAGCTAACCTAGAAAATCGCTCTAGACTACACAATTATCTTTGAAACAAAGACGGCTATGTAGCTAGCTATGTAGCTAGCTACGATCAAACAAATCACACCGTTGGGACTGTAATGAAATGAAATGAAAATGTGATACTACCTGTGGAGCGAAGCGGAATGCGACCGGAATGCGAAAGTTCTATTCAGTAGACGTTGGCTAGCTGTTGGCTAGCTAGGAGTGACTCCTACGTTAAGGACGACAAATAGCTGGCTAGCTAACCTCGGTAAATTAAGATAATCGCTCTAAGACTACACACTTGGATACTAAACTAGCAAAGACAATTATCTTGGATACTAAGACAGCAAAGACAACTATGTAGCTAGCTGGCTAGCTGCTGGGCAACACTACACTAATCAAGTCTAAACTCAGTTGAGTGTGAAAGTATGTAGCTAGCTAACACTACACTAATCAAGTCGTTCAGTTGAGTGTGATAGTTACTACAGTGCCACGGTAGACGGTGAACGTTTGCTAGCTGGCTAGCTGCTGGGCAGATAGGAGGACGACGAAATACGATAATTACGCAATTATCTTTGATACAAAGACGGCTATGTAGCTAGCTAAGAAGAAATTGCTAAGATTAGACAAATCAAACCGTTGTACTATAATGAAATGTAATGAAATGTAATGAAAAGTTATACAACCTGCAGACCGAAGCAGACCGAAGCGCGGATGCGACCGCTCGCTCCAACCCGGAAGTAAGTATGTTATACATTAGAGTCATCAGACAAAGTTCTATTGCCTGTTGACATCTAGTGGAAGGCGTAGGAAGTGAAAACTCATCCATATCTCGCTGTAATTTCAATGAGAGCTTGGTTGAAAATCTGCCACCCCCAGAAAAAATACAAACAGGAAGTGGAATTTCTCAGGTTTTTGCCTGCAACATGAGTTCTGTTATACTCACAGACATAATTCAAACAGTTTTAGAAACTTCAGAGTGTTTCCTATCCAATAGTAATAATAATATGCATATATTAGCAACTGAGACTGAGGAGCTGGCCATTTACAATGGGCACCTTTTCATCCAAGCTACTCAATACTGCCCCTGCAGCCATAAAAAGTTAAAGACCATGTTATCAGAGTTGATATCATTGGCTTCATTAATATCTAACGGGTTAAAGACCATGTTATCAGAGTTGATATCCTTGGCTTCATTAACCTCTTGCTCCTACCTGGCACGCAGGCGTCCCATCTAGAGCTCTGGAAATGCAAATGCACTACGCTAAATGCTAATAGTATTAGTTAAAACTCAAACGTTCATTAAAATACACATGCAGGGTATTGAATTAAAGCTACACTCGTTGTGAATCCAGGCAACAAGTCAGATTTTTAAAATGCTTTTCAGCGAAAGCATGAGAAGCTATTATCTGATAGCATGTAACACCCCAAAAGACCCGCAGGGGACGTAAACAAAATAATTAGCATATTCGGCGCTACACAAACCGCACAATAAAATATAAAACATTCATTACCTTTGACCATCTTCTTTGTTGGCACTCCTAGATGTCCCATAATCACTATTGGGTCTTTTTTTCCGATTAAATCGGTCCATATATAGCCTAGATATCGTTCTATGTAGACTGTGTGATAAACAAAAAAAAATAGCGTTTCATAACGTAACGTCATTTTTTTAAATTAAAAAGTCGACGATAAACTTTCACAAAACACTTCGAAATACTTTTGTAATGCAACTTTAGGTATTAGTACACGTTAATAAGCGATAAAATTCATCAGGAGGCGATGTAAATTCTATAGATGTCCGTCTCAAAAAATGTCTTGGAGAGAGCTCGACCAAAACATCCGGTCGGAGACCGGAGGGAATCGGTTCCCTTGTGTCGGTTTGACCAAGAATCAAAGCCGAATCAAATGACAAGACTCTAGACATCGTGTGGAAGCTGTAGGCACTGCAACCTCGGCCTCATTTAATTCGGTTCACTTTGAACAATTCCTGGAAGTAGCGCAAGGATATTTATTTCCATTTTCAGTGATCAGATTTTCCTTTTCGATGAAACGCACGTTCTGTTATAGTCACAGCCGTGATTTAACCAGTTTTATAAACGTCTGAGTGTTTTCTATCCACACATACTAATCATATGCATATACTATATTCCTGGCATGAGTAGCAGGGCGCTGAAATGTTGCGCGATTTTTAACAGAATGTTCTGAAAAAGTAGAGGGTCGACTTAAGAGGTTAATATCTAACGGGTTAACCTCTTGATTCTAGCCATGCCGGATCCGGGATCGTAAATACAGCCTCAAGCTCATTACCATAACGCAACGTTAACTATTCATGCAAATCGCAAATGAAATGAAATAAATATATTAGCTCTCAAGCTTAGCCTTTTGTTAACAACACTGTCATCTCAGATTTTCAAAATATGCTTTTGAACCATAGCTAAACAAGCATTTGTGTAACAGTATTGATAGCCTAGCATAGCATTAAGCCTGGCATTCAGCATGCAACATTTTCACAAAAACAAGAAAAGCATTCAAATAAAATAATTTACCTTTGAAGAACTTCAGATGTTTTCAATGAGGAGACTCTCAGTTAGATAGCAAATGTTCTGTTTTTACAAAAATATTATTTGTGTAGACAAATCTCTCCGTTTTCTTCATCACGTTTGGGTGAGAAAAACCCCGAAAATTAAGTCATTACAACGCAAACTTTTTTCCAAATTAACTCCATAATATCGACAGAAACATGGCAAACGTTGTTTAGAATCAATCCTCAAGGTGTTTTTCACATATCTATCGATGATAAATCATTCGTGGCAGTTGACTTTCTCCTCTGAAGAAATGGAACGCGCATGGACCTAGAGATTACGCAATAATTTCGACGCAGGACATCGGGCGGACACCTGGTAAATGTAGTCTCTTATGGTCAATCTTCCAATGATATGCCTACAAATACGTCACAATGCTGCAGACATCTTGGGGAAACGACAGAAAGGGCAGGCTCATTCCTGGCGCATTCACAGCCATATAAGGAGACATTGGAACACAGCGCCTTCAGAATCTGGGGCATTTCCTGTATGAAATTTCATCTTGGTTTCGCCTGTAGCATTAGTTCTGGGGCACTCACAGATAATATCTTTGCAGTTTTGGAAACGTCAGAGTTTTTTCTTTCCAAAGCTGTCAATTACATGCATAGTCGAGCATCTTTTCGTGACAAAATATCTTGTTTAAAACGGGAACGTTTTTTATCCAAAAATTAAAAGAGCGCCCCCTATCTCAAAGAAGTTAAAGAACATGTTATCAGGGTTGATATCCTTGGCTTCATTAATATCTAACGGGTTAAAGACCATGTTATCAGAGTTGATATCCTGCCTAACTAAGAGAGATACACTGTCGGAATCATCCAGAGAATGGAACAGAAACATAGAAGTGCATGCCTCACATTTCCAATACAACCATACATTTGTGTTAGTTTTATCAATAGGGGTGCACTTTCTATGGAATGTACATTGACACAGTCCACAACACCACTGAAGACTTCAGAGGGTTATGACATTTAGAGCAAATCAGTTGACTTTAGCGGAGTCACTTGCCATAGGCCTACGAGAGGGGGGGTGAACTACCAGCTGATCATACTTCAGGTGTGCAATGTTGCCTTTTTTTAATTCTTCAATTAGTCGTGGCAGCAGTTATTTTATTTTGAGGCGTACCTATTCCAAGAAGTCTTCATTGATGAAGATTTTGGTTCCCTTCAGGCTCTCCTGAGAATCTTCTCCTTGTCTTTGAACCTGAGCAGTTCACCACTATAGCGAAGAAAGTGGAATTCCTATGCACCCTCTCCATTTTGAGTTGATCTGCCAGGAGTCTCTTGGCCTTGACTTCTGTGTTTCAGTCTTTACATCCTTAATTCCATCAATTAAAATGTTATTGTGCCTTGATTGTTTTTGGGGGGAAAAGTGCTTGTCAAGTGTTGTTTGGAAAATTGCGAAATCCTCAGACATGGTTTTGAATGTGGTCTGGCTGGTTACTCCACCTCCGACTGTGTAAATTCCAAACTGTGTTTAAATTCCATTACATCCTTAAACAGATCATCAACCCTTTTGTTGGTAGAATCCATAAAGAGTTGCAGGACGGACTTAAAGTTATTTTCCTGCAGATCTATTTGATATTTATTGAACTCTTTTTGTTGATCGAGCTGTTCATGGAGAGTAGTACTGAATACATATTCCTCTTCTGCATTGAGTTTTGCAGCATTTTCCTGTCTAGTATTACAAGCGTGTTGTGAGCTACAATGTGTTTGTGAACACAGCCCACACCCCACCTCCCAAAAAACAAGCTACGCAAGTGAAATGGCAAACACACACAAGCAACATTATGATAAACAGATAGAAAGCGGAGAACTTGCAGTATGCGGGGCAGTAAGCCAAAAACACTGGTCAAAGATGCAGTGGTCGGAGCATTCGCTTACTCACAGAATGAGCAGCATGAATGATGTTAGAGTCCTTCCGGGTGAAGAATAGTGTATTAATCCTCCTCTTGGAACTACCCATCCCGGATCCGGGAGAATTGTCATGAACTACACTAATTAGCATAGCGCAAAGGTCAAAAAATATTACTAGAAAATATTCATATTCATGAAATCACAAGTGAAATATAGTGAAACACAGCTTAGCCTTTTGTTAATCAACCCTCTCATCTCAGCATTTGAAATTATGCTTTACTGCCAAAGCAAGACAAGCGTTTGTGTAAGTTTATCGATAGCCTAGCATAGCATTATGTCAAGCTAGCACCAGGAAGCTTGGTCACGAAAATCAGAAAAGCAATCAAATTAACTGTTTACCTTTGATGATCTTCAGATGTTTTCACTGACGAGACTCCCAGTTAGACAGCAAATGTTCCTTTTGTTCAATAAAAAAAAATGTTATACCCAAAATACCTCCGTTTGTTGGTCACGTTATGTTGAGAAATCCACCGGAAATAGAGGTCACGACAACGCCGGAAAAAAAATCAAAATTATATCCATAATATCGATCCATAATATCGACAGAAACATGACATGTTTTTTATAAACAATCCTCAAGGTGTTTTTCAAATATCTATTCGTAAATATATAAACCGGGACAATTAGCTTTTCAGTAGGAGCGAGAGGAAAAATTACTACCTCTGTCTTTTACGCAAGAATCACTCTGAGTGCCCTCAGCTGGCCACTTACGCAATGTAGTCGTTTACGCTCATTCTTCAACATAAAGGCGTGAAACTACGTCAAAAGGCTGTAGACACCTTAGGGAATACGTAGAAAAAGGAATCTGGTTGATATCCCTTTCAATGGCCAATAGGGGTGCATAGGAACATAACAGTTTCAAAATAAGAGGCACTTCCTGATTGGATTTTCCTCAGGGTTTCGCCTGCAATATCAGTTCTGTTATACTCACAGACAATATTTTGACAGTTTTGGAAACTTTAGAATGTTTTCTATCCTAAGCTGTCAATTATATGCATATTCTAGCATCTGGTCCTGAGAAATAGGCGGTTTACTTTGGGAACGTTATTTTTCCAAAAATAAAAATAGTGCCCCCTAGTTTCAAGAGGATCCTCTCTCTATTTCACTCTTTCACTTTTTCTCTGTCTTCCCTTCATCTCCTGTGTCGTGTCTTTACTATCATTAAACTGAAGGCTTCGTTTTTATCAAAGATTCTCTGTAATTAGTTACCCGTTTAAACTGAATAATCATGTAACTGTAATTAACTAGGAAGTTGGGGCACCAAGGAAAGTATTCAGATTACAAAGTTATAATTTCCCAATATAACCTTTCAGATATTTTCATATTAATGGTTAATTAATTATTTACTTTACCTCACGTTAGTCTCATTCCAAACGTCGGAAATTGTTGGTTATCTGCACGAACCCAGTTTTCACTATGAGTCATCCATACATCAATTGTCTTAAATCATTTATTTATTACTAAATAAGTAATTCACAGAAATGCTTAAACAAACAGTAAATATGGTTACATGAAATGATAGAATGTGGACTGACCCGGCATGGCGGCTTGTTTGACAAAAGGGGAGTGGGGGTTTTAACAAGAAGTCACTACAGAGGTAATTATAACAATTAAAATGCTAATCCTTTACACATAAACGCTCACTCATTCGGGAACAATTGCAATCAATATATATATTTACACTCAGTGTGTCGTCTTGATCGCTGGTGAAAAGTCTTTCTTTTGAAGAATTGTCCGTCTCTCTCCCTCTCTCTCTCCTGTCTTGGTTAGAGGGGATAGTTCAAAGTGACATTCGTTTATATAGATGTTTCGGCGGTTGTCGTTCTTCGCGTTCAATGATACCGAATTCCTAGCTGCAGACTAGTAATCAATATCAAAGACTTGTTCTTATTCTGTCGGTATCGATATTCTAAGAGTTTAACCACGTGGTATGGTTAAAAAGATTCAGCAATGGTCTACACCTTTAGCCCTCTCGTAATTGCAGTAAGCTTGGTCTGCTGATAATTTCTCAAAGTTGGGTTTTATTCGGAATGGCAGAAGAGGGCTGTCACAGGATGTCTGACCCTAACTGGGCTCAGGGGCGGTCCTCTGATTTAGTTCAAATCAAAAGGGAATTGTATTTGTCTTTATTAAACAGTCCACAATCATATTACACAATTATACAAACAGTATCATACTCACTCATTCATCTTATACAACAATTGGATGTAAACCTAATATCTGAGGCTATTATATAAACAGCGTTATGGTAATGTGGCCACAACGCCTCTCTTGAGCTGCCCAAGTTGTGCCAAACGGACCAGTTCGTAGCTGGATTCTTCGCCGATCTTTTACACTTTCTCTGGAACATGAAATTTGTTCGTACCTCAAGTTCTGTGAGGTGGTAGGATTTCCTTTGTCTCCATGAAAAACGACTCTATAACTGTGTGTCCATGAGGTCTTCTCAGGAATTTACGACCTCTGACCACAGCAGTCTGGTTGTAGAAGCAGAGAGCGGAGGATGGTGCTCGCTGTACTCAAAGAGGGCAACATCATGACACCTGCCACTATGTTCTTTTGCCCTCTCTTTCTCATCTCTCGCTCTCTCGCTCTCCCCCATCTCTCCTTCTCTCTGTAGGTTGCAGATCGCCCAGGAGGAGCATCGTAGTGTGGAGGTTGAGAAGGTAACGTTGGAGCAACGTCTGAGGGACGAGATCAACGAAGCCAAGCAAGAGGCCCAGAGACTCGGTAAGCTACGGGAGGGAACAGAGAACGAGTGGAGCAGGCAGAAATACGCTGAGGAAGAGCTGGATCAGGTACACACACTGCATACAAACATACAGTACACCTGTACATACACACACCTGTTTATACACATACACCTGTATACTGTACATACACAGCATACACACATTAACACACACACACACACAAATATATATGCCTGTATACAGTGCATTTGGAAAGTATTCAGACCCTGTGACTTTTTCCACATTTTGTACATTAGATGGATTAAATCGTTTTTTTAATACACAATATACACACAATACCCCATAACGACAAAGCAAAAACAGGTTTTTAGAAATGTTTGCAAGTATATTAAAAACTCATATCACATTTACATAAGTATTCAGACGCTTTTCTCAGTACTTTGTTGAAGCGTTCCACCAAATCTATTAATTTTAAAATGTTGATTACTTCGACTTGCCTTTATTATTCACCTGATGAGAAGACATGTTTTTATACACATTTTTATACACACCGCCTTGATTCGATCTTTTGTAGCAAATGTGAAATTGTGTTTTTTACATTGGATAAAAGCAGAGACACAGAGCTACAAAATGGTATATCATAAACTACATTTAAGGAACAATGGGAAAGTAATTCTGCTTTGAAAGTTAATCAACTTGTAACCTCACTTTTGAGAAAATGTTCTTTGAATGATTTGGTACCTACTGGAGAGCCCTTTGTCTACACCCATTCAGCATCGTTCACACCCTCTTAAGCTTTAAGAGATCTGAGCATTCTGTCCTAACAACAACAGTCAAGCACCCAAGCTAACTGGCTAATGTCGGCTAGCTAGCTAGGTACTTCCAGACACGAATGAGAGAACAGCTCACTGACCATTTTACTCGCCCTAGCAGATATGGTTAGGTTGATTTCATGTTATGCAGAGCGTTAGTGACTGCAACTGTGCTGCTGGCAACAATTGATGTTTTCTTTTGCCAACGTTTACTGACACCAGCATTATTCAACGGGTGTTGAGCGTTTGTAAATTTGTCAGTTATTTTGCGCTCTGGCATACTCAGACGAGTGCCTAAGTAGCTACGTCTATCAACAGTTGTCGCAGTGACATTCTATTGAAATGGTTACTTGCATAAAGGAGTATTTTGTTAAGACATGTAGCTAGCTAGCTATGGGGTGTGTTTGTGAATTCAATCTGGAGTGCACTCATAGTGAGCTCAGGGCGTTGGTAAATTCAGAGCGTTTTCAGATTGTCCTTTAATAAATTCAGAGCCCTTCGCTCTCTGAGCATTCAGAGCACACACTGGACGCTCTGACCGAGGAGTTTTGATTTGAGCGTTCTGACCTCACAAAGGCCGTCAAGCACCCAAGCTAACTGTCTTACCAGCTAATTCCAGACACAAATGAGAGAACACCCCATTTTACTCCCCCTAGCAGAGCTGGTTAGGCTGTTTTCATGTTATCCAGAGCGTTGGTGACTGTAACTGTGCTGCTGGCAACAGTTTAATTACACTTTTCTTGCCATATTCAACTGGTGTTGAGCGTTCGTAAGCACGGTGGCTAGGAAAAACTCCATAGAAAGGCCAAAACCTAGGAAGAAACCTAGAGAGGAACCAGGCTATGTGGGGTGGCCAGTCCTCTTCTGGCTGTGCCGGGTGGAGATTATAACAGAACATGGCCAAGATGTTCGAATGTTCATAAATGACCAGCATGGTCAAATAATAATAAGGCAGAACAGTTGAAACTGGAGAAGCAGCACGGCCAGGTGGACTGGGGACAGCAAGGAGTCATCATGTCAGGTAATCCTGAGGCATGGTCCTATGGCTCAGGTCCTTCGAGAGAGAGAGAATTAGAGAGAGCACACTTAAATTCACACAGGACACCGAATAGGACAGGAGAAGTACTCCAGATAAAACAAACTGACCCTAGCCCCCCGACACATAAACTACTGCAGCATAAATACTGGAGGCTGAGACAGGAGGGGTCAGGAGACACTGTGGCCCCATCCGAGGACACCCATGGACAGGGCCAAACAGGAAGGATATAACCCCACCCACTTTGCCAAAGCACAGCCCCCACACCACTAGAGGGATATCTTCAACCACCAACCAGACAACACGAAAGAGAGGTTGAACAGGCTAGTAATAGGGGTTGCAACAATTCCGGCATATCATTTTAGAAAGAAAGGGTCCAGATTGTCTAGCCCGGCTGATTTGTAGGGGACCAGATTTTGCAGCTCTTTCAGAACATCAGATGACTGGATTTGGGAGAATGAGAAATGGGGAATGCTTGGGCGAGTTGCTGTGGGGGGTACAGTGCAGTTGACCGGGGTAAGGGGTAGCCAGTTGGAAAGCATGGCCAGCTGTAGAAAAATGCTTTTTGAAATGTTCAATTATAGTGGATTTATCGGTGGTGACAGAGTTTCCTATCAGCTGGGAGAAGGTGTTCTTATTCTCCATGGACTTTACAGCTTGAAAGCCAAAGGCTGCTTGAAAAGTGGTCTTCAAATTTGCAAGTTTACAAACCATAGGCAACCAATTTGAAGAAGACAATGCTCTCCAATCATTGACAGATTGACAGACTACTTTTAGACTCCCCCTGAAAAGATTTAGATGCACTACTGTTCCACTGGAGGTCATAAGGTGAATGCACCAATTTGTAAGTCGCTCTGGATAAGAGCGTCTGCTAAATGACTTAAATGTAAATGTAAATGTAAATAGTGAAAGCCCTCAATGACAATGTCTATACCAAAATGAGTTATTTACATCTAGAGTCCTATTTATCTCTACGATTGACACTGAAACACATGTTATTTTGGCTGAATAAGGATAGGTAAACTGATCATTTAAACATCTACCAACCTAATAAAATCTTGCATAAGTAAATGTAATACTATCAATTTTGAGATTCATACAATCAACATAAAAAAAAATTAGAGAACAATAGAGATTATATTTCTCTCAATTAAATTTAAAAATGTTGAAGATCAGGCTAAAAAACTATTATTATTTTTTAAATTTGGTATGCAATTATTTATTTTTAAATTAAAACAGTGACACTTGGACAGATATTGACACATTCAATACTGTCTTGCACACTCTTGCCTGCATCTAGCGGATCTAGGGTGTATTCATTAGTACAACAGTTGCAAACAAGAGTTTCTATTGGAAAAATGCAGGTATGTTTATCCCAGTTTTGTTCCGTTTGCTTCCGTTTAAGAAATGTTTTTCAACAGAATCTGTGGAATGAATACACCCCTGATCATGCGTAAGCACCGTTCACTTTCATAGCAGCCACGTTGTATTCCTTCTCACATCTATGCGATCTCCTCCTCTCACCTTTTCCCTTCGTTTGTGGATTTCAATGCACAACACATCAGCTGTATGTGACCAGGCAAAAACACCTACACACAGCCTACATCGTTGTCACCATATTAGCTACGTAAGTAACGTCATAGTCAATATAGCTAATAGAAGTAGCGTGTTAGTAAACCCACTACAATCATGCAGTAACTTTACAGTGTATAGTCAATTAACAGTTTAGCAGTTACACCGGCGGGCCCCGGTGGCAATAAATTAGTAAAACCAAAAGCTTACCTTGACTTGGAAAAGTTCCAGTGTTGTGTTTGATAGCCAGCTAGCTAACATAGCATGTTTGAGTAGGGTAAACTAGCTGGAAAAAGTAGATGGAAAAAATGTATACTCTCTCTCTCTCTCACTTATCCTTCATTTTTGAAGAAGTTCATTTGTTCAAAACTTTTCAACTATTGCATTTCTCACTCTTTGAGTCAACTATTCACCACATGTTATCCACTGCAGTGCTAGCTATCTGTAGCTTATGCTTTCAGTACTAGATTAATTATCTGATCCATTGATTGGGTGGACAACATGTCAGTTCATGCTGCAAGAGCTCTGATAGGTTGGATGACGTCCTCTGGAAGTTGTCATAATTACTGTGTAAGAAGGAGGTGAGAACCATGAGCCTCCTAGGTTTTGTATTGAAGTCAATGTACCCAGAGTAGGACGGAATCTAGCTCTCCTCCAGCTACACCATGGTGCTACCCTACAAAGTGCTGTTGGGATTACTGTAGACCTTCATTGCAAAACAATCTATTTTAATCAATTATTTGGTGCCGTGAATATATTTAGTATAGTTTTATCTAAAAAGGATATATCTTTTTTAATGTTTTACAATTTAAATTTTTCTAAAAGTCACTGACGATGGTCCTCCCCTTCCTCCTCTGAGCAGCCTCCACTGACCTGCATACACACCTCTACACACACCTACACACACACATACACTCATACACACACATAACATACATTCATGTGTGTATGTCTGTGAGCGTGCATGGGTGTGTATGTGTGTGTGTATACCTGTGTGTGTCCATCCGTTTTTTTATGTGTGCATGCACGTGTGCATACGTCTGTGTGTGCGTATACCTGTGTATATACTTGTGTGTGTATGTGTGTATCCAGGTGCGTATGGCCCTGAAGAAGGCAGAGCGGGAGCTGGAGTCTCGGGCCTGCTGGTCTCCCCCTGATGCCCTTAAGACCTGGCTGCAGCTGACCCATGAGATAGAGGTCCAGTACTACAACATCAAGAAACAGAGCGCTGAGAAACAACTACTTCAGGCCAAAGAAGGGGTGAGACACACACATACATACAGAAATCAAATCATATCAAAACATTTTGGTCACATACACATATAGTGGCAAGAACAAGTATATGAACCCTTTGCAATTACTTGGATTTCTGCATAAATTAAAATCTGATCTTCATCTAAGTCACAACAATACACAGACACAGTGTGCTTAAACTAATAACACACACACATTATTGTATTTTTCTTGTCTATTGAATACAATTTAAACATTCACGGTATAGGTTGGAAAAACTATGTGATCCCCTAGGCTAATGACTTCTCCAAAAGCTAATTGGAGTCAGGAGTCAGCTAACCTGGAGTCCAATCAATGAGATGAGATTGGAGATGTTGGTTAGAGCTGCCTTGCCCTATAAAAAACACTCACAAAATTTGAGTTTGCTATTCACAAGAAGCATTGCCTGATGTGAACCATGCCCCAAACAAAAGAGATCTCATAAAACCTGAGATTAAGAATTGTTGATTTTCATAAAGCTGGAAAGGGTTACAAAAGTATCTCTAAATGCCTTGATGTTCATCATTCCACAGTAAGACAAATTGTCTATAAATGGAGAAAGTTCAGCACTGTTGCTACTCTCCCTAGGAGTGGCCGTCCTGCAAAGATGACTGCAAGAGCACAGCGCAGAACACTCAATGAGGTTAAGAAGAATCCTAGAGTGTCAGCTAGACTTACAGAAATCTCTGGAACATGCTAACATCTCTGTTGACTACTCTACGATACGTAAAACACTAAACAAGAATGGTGTTCATGGGAGGACACCACGGAAGAAGCCACTACTGTCCAAAAAAACATTGCTGAAGTTTGACAAAAGTGCACCTGGATGTTCCACAGCACTACTGGCAAAATATTCTGTGGACAGATGAAATTACACTTGAGTTGTTTGGAAGAAACACACAACACTATGTGTGGAGAAAAAAAGTCTCAGCACACCAACATCAAAACCTCATCCCAGCTGTAAAGTATTGTGGAGCTAGCATCATGGTTTGGGGCTGCTTTGCTGCCTCAGGGCCTGGACAGCTTGCTATCATCAACAGAAAAATTAATTCCCAATTTTATCAAGACATTTTGCTGGAGAATATAGGCTATCTGTCCGCCAATTGAAGCTCAACAGAAGGTGGGTGATGCAGCAGGACAACAACACAAAACACAGAAGTAAATCAACAACAGAATGGCTTCAACAGAAGAAAGTACGCCTTCTGGAGTGGCCCAGTCCTGACCTCAACCCGATTGAGATGCTGTGGCATGACCTCAAGAGAGCAGTTCACACCAGACATCCCAAGAATATTGCTGAACTGAAACAGTTTTGTAAAGAGGGATGGTCCAAAATTCCTCCTGACTGTTGTGCAGGTCTGATCCACAACTACAGAAAACATTTGGTTGAGGTTATTGCTGCCAAAGGAGGGTCAACCAGTTATTAAATCCACTTGCCCCACCCTGCACTGTGAATGTTTACACGGTGTGTTCAATAAAGACATGAAAATGTATAATTGTTTGTGTTATTAGTTTAAAACTGTGTTTGTCTATTGTTGTGACCTAGATGACAATCAGATCAAATTTCATGACCAATTTATGCAGAAATCCAGGTATTTCCAAAGGGTTGACATACTTTTTCTTGCCACTGTATTTTGCAGATGTTATTGCGGGTGTAGTGAAATGCTTGTGTTCCTAGCTCGAACAGTGCGGTAGTGTCTAACAATTCCCAACAATACACACAAATCTAAAGGTAAAAGAATGGAATTAAGAAATATATAAAAATTAGATTAAGCAATGTCGGAGTGGCATTGACTAAAATACAGTAGAATAGCATACAGTATATACATATGAGGTGAGTAGTATGTAAACATTATTAAAGTGACTAGTACATAATGTTGCTGCTACCGTCTCTTACCACCGAAAATAACTTCTGGACATCAGAAAAGTGATTACTCACCGTGGACTGGAAGAAACTTTTTCCTTTAACGAGTCCGACGAGAAGGATATCCTGCTTTCACTGGAACAGGCCCAGATCCACGCCTTTTGTGTGAAGAAAAGACACTGGAAAAGGGGCCACAGATCGGGAGTCCTTCTGAAAATCCGGAGGCGAGCGAGTAAACTCCCACTGCCTTCCATTCTTCTCGCTAACGTGCAATCATTTTAAAATAAAATGGAGGACCTGAGATTAAGATTATCCTACCAATATGACATTAAAAACTGTAACATCTTATGTTTCACCGAGACGTGGCTGAACGAAGATACAGACAATATAGAGCTAGCGGGATTTTCCATGCACCGGCAGAACAGAGACGCTACCTCTGGTAAGACAAGGGGGGTGGTCAATAACAGCTGGTGCGCGATGTCTAATATTAAAGAAGTCTCGAGGTATTGCTCGCCTGAGGTAGAGTACCTTTTAATAAACTGTAGACCACACTATCTACCAAGAGAGTTCTCATCTATATCATTCGTAGCCATCTATTTACCACCACAAAACGAAGCTGGCACTAAGACCGCTCTCAACCAACTCTATAAGGCCGTAAGCAAAGAAGAAAATGCTCACCCAGAAGTGGCGCTCCTAGTGGCCGGTGAACTTAAATCAGTTTTACCAAATTTTTACCAGCATGTCACATGTGCAACCAGAGGAAGAAAAAAATCCTAAACCACCTTTACTCCACACAAAGAGATGCATACAAAGCTCTCCCCCGTCCTCCATTTGGAAAATCTGACCATAATTCTATCCTCCTGATTCCTGCTTAAAAACAGAAACTAAAGCAGGAAGTACCAGTGACTCGCTTAATACGGAAGTGGTCAGATGATGCGGATGCTACACTACAGGACTGTTTTGCTAGCACAGACTGGAATATGTTCCAGGATTCATCCAGTGGCATTGAGCAGTACACCACCTCAGTCATCGGCTTCATCAATAAGTGCATCAATGTCATCCCCCCTAGTGACTGTACGTACATATCCCAAGCAGAATCCATGTATTACAAGCAACGTCAGCACCAAGCTAAAGGCTAGAGCTGACACTTTCAAGCAGCAGGACCCTAATAAGGGCGCTCATAGAAATCCCGCTATGCCCTCAGACGAACCTTCAAAGCGTCAACACAGGATTAAGATTGAATCCTACTACACCGGCTCTGACGCCCATTGGATGTGGCAGGGCTTGAAAACTATTACGAACTACAAAGGGAAACCCAGACGTGAGCTGCCCAGTGACGTGAGCGTACCAGACGAGCTAAATGCATTTTATGCTCGCTTCAAGGTAAGCAACACTGATGCATGCACGAGAGCACCAGCTGTTCTGGATGACTATGTGATAACACTCTCGGTAGCCGATGTGAACAAGACCTTTAAACAGGTCAACATTCACAAAGCCGCTGGGCCAGACGGATTACCAGGACGTGTACTCAAAGCACTTTTCCTGTAGGACAACAATCTCGCCATCAATGTGAGCAAGACAAAGGAGCTGATCATGGCCTACAGGAAAAGGCGGGCTGAACAGGCTCACATTAACATCGACAGGGCTGTAGTGGAGTGGGTCAAGAATTTCAAGTTCCTTGGTGTCCACATCACCAACGAACTATCATGGTCCAAACACACCAAGACAGTTGTGAAGATGGCGCAACAGAACTTTTTCCCACTCAGGAGACTGAAAAGATTTGGCATGGGTCCCCAGATCCTCAAAAGGTTCTATAGCTGCACAATCAAGAGCATCCTGACCGGTTGCATCACCGCCAGGTATGGCAGCTGCTCGGCATCTGACCATAAGCCACTACAGAGGGTAGTGCAAACGGCCCAGTGCATCACTGGGGCCAAGCTCCCTGCCATTCAGGACCTATATAATAGGCAGTGTCAGAGAAAAGCCCATAGAATTGTCAGAGACTCCAGTCACCCAAATTATAAACTGTTTTCTCTGCTACCACACGTCAAGCGGAGCACCAATTCTAGGACCAAAAGGCTCCTCAACAGCTTCTACTCAATTCATAAAATGTAAAAAAATATATATTCAAAAATACATTGTCCCCCCCCCTCCCTTTTGTACACTCGCTGTTTGTTTGTTACATATGGTCACATATGGTCACTTCGCCCCCACCTACATGTACAGATTACCTCAACTAGCCTGTATATATATATATGTATATAGCCACATTATTGTTATTCTTAATGTGTTATTTTTATTTTTTATTTTAGTATACTTGGTAAATATATTTTTCTTCTTGAACTGCACTGTTGGTTAAGGGCTTGTAAAGTAAGCATTTCAAGGTAAAGTCTACACTTGTTGTATTCGGCACATGTGACAAAGTTTTTGATTTGATTTAGTGTTACATTATTAAAGTGGCCAGTGATTCCAAGTCTATGTATATAGGGCAACAGCCTCTAAGGTGCAGGGTTGCGTAACTGTGTGGAAGCCGGCTAGTGATGGCTGTTTAGCAGTCTGATGTCCTTGAGGTAGAAGCTGTTTTTCAGTCTCTCGGTCTCAGTTTTGATGCACCTGTACTGACCTCACCTTCTGGATGATAGCGGGGTGAACAGGCAGTGGCTCGGGTGTTTGATGTCCTTGATGATATTTTTGCGTGCTGTAGATGTCCTGGAGGGCAGGTAGTTTGCCCACGGTGATGCGTTGGGCAGACTGCATCACCCTCTGGAGAGCCCTGCGTTTGTGGGTGGTGCAGTTGCTGTACCAGGCAGTGATACAGCCCGACAGGATGCTCTCAATTGTGCATCTGTAAAATGCACAATTGGGGGTTTTAGGGGCCAAGCCAAATTTCTTCAGCCTCTTCACCACACTGTCTGTGTGGGTGGACCATTTCACATTGTCAGTGATATGTAAGCGGTAAGGAACTTGAAGTTTTCCGCCTTCTCCGCTGCGGTCCCGTTGATCTGGATAGGGGCATGCTCCCTCTGCTGTTTCCTGAAGTCCACGATCAGCTTCTTTGTTTTGTTGATGGCCCGTCAGGATGTCCAGAACACAGTTGCACAGGGCGGGGTTCAGACCCAGGGCCCCGAGCATAATGATGAGCTTTGAGGGTACAATGGTGTTGAATGCTGAGCTATAGTCAATTAACAGCATTCTTACTTAGGTATTCCGCCTGATTCCCCAGATGGGATTGGGCAGTATGCAGTGCGATGGCGATTGCATCGTTTGTGGATCTATTTGGGCGGTAAGCAAATTGAAGTGGGTCTAGGGTGTCAGGTAAGGTAGAGGTGATATGATCCTTATAACTAGCCTCTCAAAGCACTTCATGATGACAGAAGTGAGTGATATGGGGCGATAGTCATTTAGTTACACAGAAACACACACTCACACACACACACACACATGAACCTGGTGAGAAAGTTGATGATGGTGGTTTTGTGAATTATGATGGTGCTGATGATGATGATATAGGCTGACAAGATCAAGAAGAAGAGGAGCACCCTGTTTGGGACGTTCCATGTGGCTCATAGCTCCTCCCTGGACGACGTTGATCACAAGATCCTGACTGCCAAGTAAGTTCAGTCAACCAACTTTACCTTGTCCAGCCAACTGACTTTACCTTGTTCAGCCAACCGACTTTACCTTGTTCAGCCAACCGACTTTACCTTGTTCAGCCAACCGACTTTACCTTGTTCAGCCAACCGACTTTACCTTCGACTTTACCTTGTTCAGCCAACCGACTTTACCTTGTTCAGCCAACCGACTTTACCTTGTTCAGCCAACCGACTTTACCTTGTTCAGCCAACTGACTTTACCTTGTTCAGCCAACCGACTTTACCTTGTCCAGCCAACTTACTTTTCAAACTGACTTCACCTTTCATAGCCAACAGACTTTACCTTGTTCAGCTAACAGCCTTTACATTGTTCAGCGAACAGACTTTACAAACTGACTCCACCTTTTTCAGCCAATTGACTTGACTGTGTTCTGCCAACTGACGTTACGTTTTTCAGCAAGATGACTTTACATTGTTCAGCCAAATGTCTTTAAATTTCTCAGCCAACAGACCAAGTGACTTTACCTTGTTGGGTTACACACCTCAAAGGTCCTTGAGGCTCTTTCCATTTTTCTCTCTCCCCCTTACTCTGTCTTTTCTCGCTCCTCTTGTTTGTCACCCCCCCTCTCTAGGCAGGCTCTAGGTGAGGTGACGGCTGCTCTGAGGGAGAAACTTCACCGCTGGCAGCAGTTGGAGTCTCTTACAGGCTTACCATTGGTCAATAACCCCGGTCTGCCCGCCCTGGCTGCTGCCCTCAACCTAGACCCCGCCTTCCTGGGCCTGCACCCGCCGACCCTGCAGCACCTAATCCTATCAGACGATTTAGACGACATGGACGAGGATATCCTGTCCCCAGGGACGCTGCGGTGTACGTGTCATCACTTTGCGCTTCTTCGCCCACCGACACATCACTCTGTGTTAGATAGGGTATTAGTGGCTCCGGGATGAGGTGTCCCGGTGGTACAGATTGAGGATCAGTTTCCCTTCACTCAATCCTAACCTTAACTGCAAAATACAAAACTATCAAAGTGCCTTTTAACCACCCTCCTGTCTTGTCCTGTATGTGCACAACGTTGATTGTATCAAACACTTCTTCCTGAACAAGTGACTTGTACTGGTGATTAGCTGTGCCAGGTCAATGGTATCCTATCTTCTCACCACTCTCCTTTTGGATGATCTCCTCATATTCTGTCCTGATTGGTTGGTTTCCTCACATTCATCATCTATCCCGTGATTGGCTATCCTCAGACGCGGCCTGGCAGATGGACCGGCGAGTGAGTGACCTCTGGCCAATGAGCGGCATCTCCGACAGCCAATCCCCATGGAAGTATTCTGGTTGGGCCCACCCTCCTTTACTCTCCTTGCCAATCCTAACAAAGCACTACTAATGTACCCTTCCAACCCCCCTTTTCTCTTTCCTCTGTGGATTCTCCCACATAGACAGACTACCCCTTCTGCTCCACTACCTGTGGAATGGTCCACTGTCTCTCAGGAGCAGTGGAGTTGAGCCGGACGGGGTGAGGCGGGGAGATGGGGGGTTTGATCTTATCTTGTGGAGAAGCGACAAGAATTTGCCACTTTATAACCACTCATCACATGCCCTCTCTCTTTCTCTCCCCTCTTTTTCTCTCCTTCTCTCTCCCCCTATCTCTCTACAAATCAGACATTCTATCCAACTGGAAGACTTCCTCCTTTTTCACTCTTCCTTCAGAAAGGGGTGTTTATTATTTATCCTCCTCTCCTGTCCTCCCTCTGTTGCTGACTAACCTCCACTTGCAGGTCTACAGTTTTTCTGTCCCTCCACGTCTTCTGGCTGGTACACCAGGATATTTGCACATTGGGTTTTCAGTCAGAACACTTTATTTTCTCAGAACATAAAAACGTCTGATAAAATATGATTTCTAGCATGTCTGTCACTTCCTATATACACTGAGTGTACAAAACATCAGGAACACCTTACTAATATTGAGTTTGCCAACAGTCTCAATTCGTCGGTGCTTGGACTCTACAAGGTGTCGAAAGCGTTCCACAGGGATGCTGGTCCATGTTGACTCCAATGCTTCCCACAGTTGTGTCAAGTTGGCTAGATGTCCTTTGGGTGGTGGACCATTCTGATGCACACAGGAAATTGTTGAGCCTGAAGAATGCTGCAGCGTTGCAGTTTTTGACATACTCAAACCGGTGCGCCTGGCACCTCCTACCATGCCCCATTCAAAGGCACTTAAATATTCACCCTCTGAGTGGCACACAAACAATCCATGTCTCAATTGTCTCAAGGTTTAAAAAAAAAAAAAAAAAACATATTTCAACCTGTCTCCTCCCCTTCATCTTCACTGATTGAAGGTGATTTAACAAGTGACATCAATAAGGGATCAGCTTTCACCTGGATTCACCTGGTCAATCAGTGTCATGGACAGAGCAGGTGTACCGAATGTTTTGTACACTCAGTGTATATACAGTATCTGTGCCGAAACTCTCATTCTACAACAGACTTTCATTGATGCATTATATTAAGAACTTTAAAAAAAATATATAAACTATTATAACCAAGACTTAAAAGTGTCCGTAAAATGTATATAGGTTCAGAAGTTTTATGAAACAGCACAGTTAAAAAATATATGGCAAATAGAAATCCAACTAGATGGTCTTCCGAGATTGATGAGAGGGGGGTTGAGGGTAGCTGAAGGATGGGATTAAAAACAAACAGAAGATGACTATTGTAAAATACTGTCTGTAAAATATATATAGTATGTATACGCTTGAAGTAGAAGCCATTAGTTTACTCCAATTAGGGGAGGGGTGGTAGGGTTAGGGGAAAATAATCAAGGAAAATAGATTTAGAAGAAAGAAAAAAATATATATATATATATATATATATATATATTGTATTTACAAAAAAATATATGGGGGTTGAAAATGATGCAGACAATGACATTGATGGAAGCTACAATCTTAACTGCAATATTAAAGCTGATCTACCCCCTAAAAAAATACTTAAAAGGAACTGTTGGCACAAGATGGAGGGAAAGTTGGAGCATTACTAACGAAATTGCCAGTAACGAAAAGGTACGCTTAATCCAGTTTAAACAAATGTATAAAATGTATTATTCAAGAGACAAAATTCACAAATTATACAGCACAATGACAGAGTCATGTCTTAAGTGTAAAACTTATATTGACTCAATAATCCCTGCTTTCTGGGAATGCGATGATGTCCAAAAACGATGGGCGGAGCTAGAAAGTTGGCTGTCAGAAGTATTACTATTACAATATAAATGTAGTTTTATTCGGTCTGTCTGCATTTTTCAAGACATGGCACATGGGGGTGTAGTGAGATACCCAATGGGCTGGACGATTCTCTTCTCATCGCTCATCTTGAAAAAAACGTATACTTAAGCATGGAAATCAAACAATTCGCCATCCTTAACACATTAGGAAAATGTTATGATTTATTATTGAAATAGCATGGGTGACCAAGAAAAACTCATTGGTACAATTTAAGGCCAAGTGGCAAACAATAATGAGGGCAGTAGGGATGGGGGTGTGAGCATGCGTGTCTGGACAGATGAGATGTAGTCGTTTGTGTGCGTCTGTATGTTTTTGTTCTTATGTATATGGCTGTATTTGGAGTGAAAACAAAAATAAAATGTATTGAAAAAAATAATACTGTAAACTTTACTGCAAACATACATGGGACTCTGTGTGCTAAGGACTTTAGTATTTTTCCAACGGTGCAGTTGAGTCTGGTTCTGCACAATCCCACCTCCAATCTCAGCTTCATTATGCCTAAACACTCCCAGGCTTTATCAGTACAGTATCATACCCTTATATCGCATTCCTCTCTGTGGAGGATTATAGTGTATTTGTGTGTCATTATGATGAGTGTGCATGTGTGTCTGCAGTATACAGTGTATAATGTTTTTGTGTTCCTTTCCTCCTTTAGCTCCCAACCTGATGCCCCTGCGACAGCGCCCGGGAGACCCTTCACTGGCCCTGGGCTATCAGAGGTTGGTAGAGGCTCACCCGGAGGTCCTCAGGGCAAGGGATGTGGTCTATAATCTTCCTGCCCACCCCAGCCCCACGCTCACCAGTTTCGCAGCCACTCCATTGTCCAGCTGGAGTTCCTTCCTATGCCTTCTCTCTTTTCCTCCCTCACCCATCCCTCCCCACTCGCTGTCCACCCCTCCCCAGCCATCCGTCCGTCCGTCCTCTGAAGGCACTTGTTTTTCCACTCTGCTCTTCCACTCCCATTTCCAGTCTCTCGAGGCTTTGTCTGATCTCCCACCCACAAGGGGCGCTACAGCCAGTCTACAACGTTCTGGCAGCTTTGTGTACACACACACACACACACACAGCCAGATCCCAACGCTTAGACTCCTGCAGATTTGGGTACACACACACACACACACACACACACACACACACACACACACACACTCACAGCCAGATCCCAACGCTTAGACTCCTGCAGCTTTGGGTACACACACACACACACACACACACACACACACACACACACACACTCACAGCCAGATCCCAACGCTTAGAATCCTGCAGCTTTGGGTACAAACACACACAGACAGACGGACGGACTCACTCACTCTCACTCACTCACTCACTCACTCCTGCAGCTTTAGTTAGGTACCCATCTCTCTCAGCATGGCAACATGCTCTAGCATATAGTAACACACACACTCAGTCACACAAACACACACTCAGCATGACTTGGATGAGCTGGCCCGGCTTGACCCATGCATGTTTCTCATATATGTCTCTCTTACGAGATTTTGAATCTGTAGTTGATCATATGCATTATATTTTTCCATGTTAGTAATTTAGCAGACGCTCTTATCCAGTAGTGAGTGCATACATTTTCATACTTTTTTCCATGCTGGTCCCCCATGCTCTACCAACTGAGCCACATGGGACTAGTATAGTCTCACGCTTCATTTGTTCATCCTCTAGCCCTCCATCCATCCTCTTCCCTTCTCTTTATTCTCCTCTCTCCATTTCTTACCTTGCCCCCCTCTCTTTACCTCCCCCATCCCTCACCCCTCTCCCTTTACCTACCCCTCCCTCACCCCTCTCATCCCTCACCCCTCCCTCCCTTTTACCTACCCCCTTCCTCACCCCCCTCTCCCTTTACCTACCCCTCCCTCCCTCACCCCTCTCCCCCTCTCCTTTACCCCCTCCCTCACCCCTCTCCCTTTACCTACCTACCCCCTCCTCCCCCTCTCCCCTTACCCCCCCCTCCCTTACCCCATCCTACCCCCCCTCCTCACCCCTCTCCCTTTACCTACCCCATCCCTCACCCCTCTCCCTTTACCTACCCCATCCCTCACCCCTCTCCCTTTACCTTTCCTCACCCCTCTCCCTTTACCTACCCCCTCATCTCCCTTTACCTCCCCTCCCTCACCCCTCCCTTTACCTACCTTTACCTACCCCATCCCTCACCCCTCTCCCTTTACCTACCTACCCCCCCTCTCCTTTATCCCTCACCCCTTTACTCCCTTTACCTACCCCCTCACCCCCTTTCACCACTCTCTCCTTTACCTACCCACCCCCCTTCCTCACCCCTCTCCCTTTACCTACCCACCCCTCCCTCACCCCCTCCCTCCCCTTCCCTTTACCTACCCACTCCCTCACCCCTCTCCCTTTACCTACCTCCCCCCTCCCCTCACCCCTCCCTCCCTTTACCTACCCCATCCCTCACCCCTCCCTCACCCCTTCCCTTTACCTACCCCATCCCTATCCCTCCTACCCCTCCCTCCCCCTTCCCTTTACCTACCCCATCCCTCACCCCATCCCTCCTCACCCCTCTCCCTTTACCTACCCCTCCCTCTCCCTTTACCTACCACTCCCTCCCCCCTTCCCTTTACCTACCCCTCCCTCACCCCTCCCTCCCCCATTTACCTCCCCGTTCCCTCACCATTTCTCTTTACCTACCCTATCCCTCACCCTTTCTCTTTACCTACCCTATCCCTCACCCCTCTCCCTTTACCTCCCCTTTCCCTCACCCCTTCTCTTTACCTACCCTATCCCTCACCCCTCTCCCTTTACCTCCCCTTTCCCTCACCCTTTCTCTTTACCTACCCTATCACTCAGCCCTCTCCATCCCTTAATCCCTTAATCCATCCCTTAATCCTGTACGTGCCCCCCCGGCTAACTGCATTTATCTGTAGATCTAGATTCTAGTGTAAAGATCTGATTTCAATTTGCTTTAGATAGTTGCTTTTTTATAAGCTTGTTTTTTGCTGGTTTTTGCTGACAATCATTTATGTATCTTACCAGCCTAACCTCTCTCTTTCTCCCTATTCCTCTCTCTCTCACCTACTCTCGCTGTCTCTCCCTCTCTCTTTCTCTTCTCTCCATCCCTCAGGGATCTGAACTGGTCTGACTCAGACCCCTCCCTCTTCCTGTCCCAGAGCCAATCACAGCGCACCTCCATATCTAAGACCCTCCCACCAAAGCCCCTCACCCAGCAGGGCCACAGCTCCAATGGGAGCAGGGCTCCCATTGACAGCCCCCTGATGATGTCATACGGCCTGGAGAAGAGCTCCAGTCTTGGGGAGCTCCGCGGCGGAGGAAGTCCCGCCCTCGCCCCTGCTTACTCCACACACTCCCTATGCCCCGCCTCCTTTGACCCTGATGCACGGTCGGGGAAGGAGGACAGCCGTATTCCCCACATGCAGGCAAAGAAGAGCCCCCTGGAAGAGGACAGCTGTTTCACGGGTGAAGGGATCGACTTGAGCAACGAGCGCAAGAAACACACCTTCAAGATATTCAAGAAGAGGAAGTAGGCGTAATATCACTCTGTCCTCACAGGGAGGCACCACAGAGAAAGAGCTACACTTCCGCTGTTCACACTATAGGCTAGCATACCACTTAGAATAAACCAGTGTATTGGGCATGCATTCGAAGGGGTCTACAACTAGTATGGATATTAGAACATGGCTGTGGACTAAGAATAAATAAGTGACATGGTCTAAAGACATATAAATAAATTACATGAATTAAAGAAAAATAAATAAGTTACATGGACTAAAAACAAAAAAAGAAGTTACATAGACTAAAGAAAAATAAATAAGTTACATGGACTAAAGAAGACCTAGATAAATGGCATTTACATCGATGCGATTCTCGTCTAATGCCTTATCGGAGGTGTCTCTCTCTGGACATACCAGTTCAACTCCCACTCTTTTCTAATAGCTCTTTGCTTTTTATACAGCGTTACAGAGTAGGCCAAGCCTTGAAGAAATGTTTAAAGCTTTAAATGTGAATGCAGCAATAGTTAAAGATATTATTTATAAAGTTGTTTGTGACCATACAGGCCAGCAAGGTTTTATTTGATATTATTTTTGTAATTTCTAATTTTAAGGGTACTTAAGTGTTTTTATTTTTTTTATTTTATGTTTTGAAGGGGGTTTGGTACTTTACTTTTCCAGAGGCTGTGGGTACAGATAGATTTGGGGAGTTGATTCCAGTCAAAAGTTTTGGCACACCTACTCATTCAAGCGTTTTTCTTTATTTTTACTGCTTTCTACATTGTAGAATAATAGTGAAGAAACCTATGATATTACACAAAAAAAAGTGTTAAACAGTTCTAAATATATTTTATATTTGAGATTCTTCCAAGTAACCACCCTTTGCCATGATGACAGCTTTGCACACTCTTGGCATTCTCTCAACCAGCTTCATGAGGTAGTCACCTGGAATGCCTTTCAATTAACAGGTGTGCCTTGTTAAAAGTTCATTTGTGGAATTTCTTTCCTTAATGTGTTCGTGCCAATCGGTTGTGTTGTGACAAGGTAGGGGTGGTATACAGAAGATAGCCCTATTTGGTAAAAGACCAAGTCCATATTATGGCAAAACAGCTCCAATAAGCAAAGAGAAACGACAGTACATCATAACTTTAAAACATGAAGGTCAGTCAATCCGGAAAATGTCAAAACTTTGACATTTTCCTCAAGTACAGTCGCAAAAACTATCAAGCACTATGATGAAACTGGCTCTCATGAGGACCACCACAGTAAAGAAAGACCCAGAGTTACCTCTGCTGCAGAGGATAAATTCATTAAGAGTTACCAGCCTCAGAAATTGCAGCCCAAATAAATGCTTCATAGACACATCTCAACATCTATTGTTCAGAGAAGACTGCGTGAATCAGGTCTTCATGGTCGAATTCCTGCAAAGAACTAAAGGACACCAATAAGAAGAAGAGACTTGCTTGGGCCAAGAAACACGAGCAATGGACATTAGACTGGTGTAAATCTGTCCTTTGGTCTGATGATTTTTGTTTCCAAACGCTGTGTCTTTGTGAGACACAGAGTAGGTGAACCGATGACCTCTGCATGTGTGGTTCCCACCGTGAAACATGGAGGAGGAGGTGTGATGGTGCTTTGCTGGTGACACTGTCAGTGATTAATTTAGAATTCAAGGCACACTTAACCAGCATGGCTACCACAGCATTCTGCAGCGATACGCTATCCCATCTGGTTTGTGCTTAGTGGGACTATCATTTGTTTTTCTACAGGACAGTGACCCAAAACCCCTCCAGGCTGTGTAAGGGCTATTTGACCAAGAAGGAGAGTGATGGAGTGCTGCATCAGATGACCTTGCCTCCACAATCACCCGACCTCAACCCAATTGTGATGGTTTGGGATGAGCTGGACTGCAGAGTGAAGGAAAAGCAGCCAACAAGTGCTCAGCATATGTGGGAATTCATTCAAGCCTGTTGGAAAAGGATTCCAGGTGAAGCTAGTTGATATAAGGCCAAGAGTTTGCAAAGCTGTCAAGGCAAAGGGTGGCTACTTAGAAAAATTTCAAATATTAAATATATTTTGATTTATTTAACACTTTTTTGGTTACTATGATTCCATATGTGTCATTTCATAGTTTTGATATCTTCACTATTATTCTACAATGTAGAAAATAGTAAAAATTAAGAAAAAACCTTGAATGAGTAGATGTGTCACACATTTTTTAAGGTGCTTTTTAGTCCAAGTTTAGGCTCAATCCATGTCTGGGAAACCGGCCCAATGTATCCTGCCAAAGATGTACGCTACCGTTCAAAATTTGGGGTCACTTAGAAATGTCCTTGTTTTTGAAAGAAAAGCACATTTTTTGTCCATTAAAATAACATCAAATTGATCAGAAATACATTGTAGACATTGTTAATGTTGAAAATTACTATTGTAGCTGGAAACAGCTGATTTTTATGGAATATCTACATAGGTGTACAGAGGCCTATTATCAGCAACCATCACTCATGTGTTCCAGTGGCACATTGTGTTAGCTAATCCAAGTGTATCATTTTAAAAGGCTAATTGATTATTAGAAAATAATTTTGCAATTTATGTTAGCACAGCTGAAAACTGTTGTGCTGATTTAAAGAAGCAATACAACTGGTCTTCTTTAGACTAGTTGAGTATCTGGAGCATCAGCGTTTGTGGGTTCGATAACAGGCTCAAAATGGCCAGAAACAAATAACTTTCTTCTGAAACTCGTCAGTCTATTCTTGTTCTGAGAAATTAAGGCTATTCCATGTGAGAAATTGACAAGAAACTGAAGATCATGTACAACGCTGTGTACTACTCCCTTCACAGAAAATCGCAAACTGTGTATTACGCCCTTCACAGAAAAGTGCAACCTCTAACCAGAATAAAAAGAGGAGTGGGAGGCCCCAGTGCACAATAGAGCAAGAGTCCAAGTACATTAGAGTGTTTAGTTTGAGAAACAGATGCCTCACAAGTCCTTAACTGGCAGCTTCATTCAATAGTACCCCCAAAACACCAGTCTCAACGTCAACAGTAAAGCGGTGAGTCCAGGATGCTGGCCTTCTAGGCAGAGTTCATCTGTCCAGTGTCTGTGTTCTTTTGCCCATCTTAATCTTTAATTTTTATTGGCCAGTCTGAGATATGGCTTTTTCTTTGTTTTCTTTTTATTGTCCAGTCTGAGATATGGCTTTTTCTTTGCAACACTGCCTAGAAGGCCAGCATCCCGGAGTCGCTATGCTTTCAACCATCTAAAAGCACAACCAAATTCAAATGAACAAATAATGTCCGATTTTTTGTTAAGTTGTCAGCGAAATGTTTATCACAGCGCTTTTAACCATTTAAATGCACAGCAGAGTTCAAATGGGAATGCAATGCCAGATATTTGTTTATTTATACAACAAATTCATGTTTTATCACTGTGCTTTATCTTATAGCAGAACCAAATGACCTAGATTGTAGATGATATTACATTAAAAGTACATAGGGCAAGTGATAGATGCGGTTTGAGATTCTGCACAGATTGTTACAGCAATTGTGAACATCTCCACAGACCTGCGATGACCTATGCATGCTATCTTGGACAGGCACACTTGATATTATTACATAAGAAGACATCTTTTGAGTCCTCCCGAGTTGCGCAGCCGTCTAAGGCTGCATCGCAGGGCTAGCTGCCTCACTACAGATCCTGGTTTGATCCCAGGCTGCGTCGCAGCCGGCCACGACCCGGGACACCCATGAGGCAGTGCACAATTGGCCCAGCGCCGTCCTGGTAAGGAGAAGGTTTGTCTGGCTGGGTTGTCCTTGACCCATTGCGCTCTAGCAACTCCTGTGGCGGTCCGGGCGCAATACACAGTCGCCAGTCGCCATGTCCCTGCAGCAATGTTCCAACATCTAGTGGAAAGCCTTCCCAGAAGAATAAAGGCTGTTATAGCAGCAAAGGGGGGACCATCTCAATATTAATGCCTATGATTTTGGAATGAGATGTTCGAAAAGGTGTCCACATACTTTTGGTCATGTAGTGTATAATTTGTTAACTTGTCCACAAGGATCGGACCCTTTTTTTCAAATTTCGCCTTTAATGGCATACCCAAATCTAACTGCCTGTAGCTCAGGACCTGAAGCAAGGATATGCATATTCATGACACCATTTGAAAGGAAACACTTTGATATTTGTAGAAATGTGAAATGAATGTAGGAGAATATAGCACATTAGATAAAAGATAATACAAAGAAATATCCATGTGTGTTTTTGTATTTGTTTTACCATCATCTTTGAAATGCAAGAGAAAGGCCATAAATTATTATTCCAGCCCAGGCACAATTTAGATTTTGTCCACTAGATGGCAGCAGTGTATGTGCAAAGTTTTAGACTGATCCAATGAACCATTGTATTTTTGTTCAACTTTTCTTTTTTTAATCAATGTCACGCCCTGACCATAGTAAGCTGTTTATTCTCTGTGTTGGTTGGGGCGTGACAGTGACTTGGGTGGGTCATCTAGGTGAATTTGTATGTCTATGGTGATATGGTTCCCAATTTATCGTTGTCTCTGATTGGGCATCATATTTAGGTACCATTTCCCCATGGTTATTCGTGGGCTCTTGTCTACGGATAGTTGCCTGTGTGCACCAGTAACTTCACGTTTCGTTTGTGCTTGTTTGTTTTGTTTCGCTGAGTTTCGGTTTATTAAAAATATGTGGAACTCTACTCACGCTACGCCTTGGTCTACTCATTACGACGAGCATGACAATCAAGACTGCCCAAATGTGCCTAATTTATTATTAATAATTTTTCAAGTTCATAACTGTGCACTCTCCTCAAACAATAGCATGGTATTATTTCACTGTAATAGCTACTGTAAATTGGACAGTGCAGTTAGATTAACAAGAATTTAAACTTTATACCAATATCAGATATGTATATGTCCTGGGAAATGTTGTTACTTTCAACCTCATGCTAATCGCATTAGCCAACATTAGCTCAACCGTCCCGAGGGGGACACACCATACCTGTAGAAGTTAGTAGGCTATTTATTGTATTTCAAAAATAATATTGAATTGTTTGGTTTTCAATGCCACTAAATATCAAAACTTGAAGGAAATGCATCTTCTGCTTGGATAGTTCCATCTGTGCCACAGACTTAGTCTGGCTTTAATTCCAGTTTGTCTACAAATTAATGATTGTTATTTGTATTTATTATGGATCCCTACTCTTCCTGGTGTCTGGCGAAATTAAGGCAGTTATACAATTTTAAAAACATTATAATACATTCATTACAGAATTCACAACACATAAAGTGTGTGCCCTCAAGCCCATGCTCCACTACCACATATCTACAACGCAAAATCCATGTGTACGTGTTATCATGTGTGTGTATGCATGTGTCTGTGCCTATGTTTGTGTTACTTCACAGTCCCCGCTGTTCCATAAGGTGTATTTTTACCTGCTTTTTAAATCTGATTCTACTACTTGCATCAGTTACCAGTCTCTTCTGGACTTGGGGACTGTGAAGAGACCTCTGGTGGCATGTCTTGTGGGGTATGCATGGGTGTCCGAGCTGTGTGCTAGTATTTTAAACAGACAGCTCGGTGCATTCAGCATGTCAACACACAAGTAGTAAGGGAGTGAGTCTCTCTTCCACTTTGAGCCATGAGAGATTGACATGCATGTCATTAATGTTAGCTCTCCGTGTACTTTTAAGGGCCAGCCGTGCTGCCCTGTTCTGAGCTAACTTCAATTTTCCCAAGTCCCTCTGTGGCACCTGACAACACGACTGGTGCGACAAAACCACAGATCTGCCTTGTTGATAGTGTTAAGAAGGCAGAACTGAGCTTTATTATGGACAGACTTCTCCCCATCTTAGCTACTGTTGTATCAATATGTTTTGACCATGACCGTTTACAATCCAGGGTTACTCCAAGCAGTTTAGTCACCTCAACTTGCTCAATTTCCACATTATTCATTACGAGATGTAGTTGAGGTTTAGGGGGGTTTAGTGAACGATTTGTCCCAAATACAATGCTTTTATTTTTGGAAATATTTAGGACTAACTTATTCCTTGCTACCCATTCCGAAACTAACTGCAGCTCTTTGTTAAGTGTTGCAGTCATTTCAGTCGTTGTACTAGCTGACATGTATAGTGTTGAGTCATCTGCATACAAACACACTGGCATTACTCAATGCCAGTGGCATGTTGTTATGTTGGATTCACACCTCTATCTCAACCAAAAAGTAAGTTAAAGAATAGGAGTAAATCAAGTCAAACTTGAAATGCAATTTAAATCTTCCAAGCAGAAGATACATCTCCTTCAAATGTTGATAATTGGCTGTGTTGACAACCAAACAACGCACTAAATATCATGACATTTGAAATCAATCAGAGCTTCAAACCTTCGGCCTTTCATCATTCATTTGCTCTGTTAAACTTACCCTTTGGAATGACTTTGATAGCAACAGGGATCTATTTCATTTTTAAGTGGAGTGTTCTACAGTCATTGTCATGATAGCACATTGATAATTGTCACCGATCAATCTCATAGCTAAGCAGGGCTGGGCTTGGTTAAAAACCTTGATGGGAGACTAAAGGGTAGCTGTAGATAGATCAATTCTCCACTAGGAGGTGCTGCTAAGCCTACTGTTTTCTTCTGATCGTTGAAGATCTGACGTTGTTTTAACGGTACAAATTCAACAGATTTTGACATGGTTTGTTTATGTTGAAATGTGGTTACTATGATGAGATAATCCTGTGGTTGAGGACATATTGTGATGTCAAATTACACTTCGCAATACGTTGTCAAATGACATTGAAACAAAGTTGATTCAACCAGTTTGTGCCCTGTAGGTTGTTTCCACCTGTAGATAAAGAAGTGATTTAAAGGTTTGTAACAAATACACACACACACACACTGTTTACTCTGTTTCAGTATAGTTATTGTATGCATGTTATTGAGTGTATCATGACTTGGCTTTTCATCTAACTTCCTGTCTGGGAATAATCAGCACTATGAAGACAGTTTGTTTTCCTCTTGTTTTGCAAAGCAAATAAATATAAATCTCTGATTGTGTCATTCACTTGTTAAGGAGAATATTATTATGAACACAGATAGGTATCTTCTCTTCTCTCATTTAACTCAGCTGTGTGACTGGGTATGAATCCTAATCCATATAAAGTGCACTACTTTTGTAGTATTTTGTAGGGAATAGGGCATAGTCGCGGGAATTAAGGGTGCCCTTTCTGACACCCACATTTTGTAAGGCAAGTCACTACTTTGATGCTTGAATAACAGGCTGCAGAGAATGACAGGGTGCCAAGGTTCTTTGCACTTTGGAGATGTCTTGGAGCGGGCAGGCCTTCCCTGGGAGGAAGAGCAGCGCCATTTTGTCGAGGTTGAGCTTGAGGTGGTGGGCCAATATAGAGTGTGCAGAACCTGAGACGACCAGTCCTGAGAGGGTGGAGAGGATGATCTGATGGTTCACGGTGTAGAAGGCTAGGAGGATGAGAACAGAGGAGTTATGGGTAAAAACAAAACATCCACATCAAATTTAATATTTTTGTTAATCAAATCAAATCAAATTTATTTATATAGCCCTTCGTACATCAGCTGATATCTCAAAGTGCTGTACAGAAACCCAGCCTGAAACCCCAAACAGCAAGCAATGCAGGTGTAGAAGCATATAACATGGAAAACAACCACTTTTTTTGCATTAATTGACCATCCTTACAAACCACCAAATGTACATCACTGTATTGCAGATAGGATGGTCATCTAGGTTAGTACCTGTCAACTTTCAATCACCATGAAGAAAAAAATGTACAATACGGTAATTGAGTACATTGAAACATCAAGTGGTTTTTGATGGTGTGTTGTGTCTCAGTTGGTAGAGCACTGTGCTTGCAATGCTAAGGTTGTGGGTTCAAGTCCTGTGGGGGGACCAGTATGAAAATGTATCCAGTTACTCTAGATAAGAGCATCTAGTGAAAAGGAATGAATATACCATTTCAATTTTCACGTAGAAATAAGTTGCATTTGCAAAGTACTTTAAGAAAGTGGAAAACATGTACCAAGCAAGTGTTTTATATTCCACAAGTATTATCAGATTAACTGTTTTGTACAGATAATTATCAGACAAGTTATAAATGCTGGTAAACACTCAAATACATTTAGTAAAAAATGAAGAGTTGTGCACTGGGCCTTTACTAGTCTTGTTCCAGCGGACCGTCCCGTAACAAGCCATTGTTGTAGAAGCTTCCGTAGCTTGGCGAATGGGCGACCCTGGATACAAACGTGTTTTGAACGCTTATTTGACAGCGAAGGACATATCTAATCACTACAAGGCAGCTCTAAGAAATTGACTCGTATGCTCTTTTGCTAGCCCTGCTATGGCTAGAAAGGAGGATACTGCCTAGCATTTGTACCAATTTGTATTGTAAATTGAAGCCACTGCTGTCTCAGGTAATGCGTACTATTATTACATCTCAACGCCAACAGTGACAGATACACAATATGTAGGGTGGATTGGGGTCAATTTTGACAATTTAATTTCCATTGCTATGCAGCCTTTGGTTATCAATAATAGGTTGGAAAGTAATGACCCAGATTTTGTTGACACTCCAGGTGATTTCAAAGCCCGAAAAGATTTGAAATTCATGCACCTAAACGTTCTCAGCCTTTTTCCAGAAAGGGACTACATCAAATCTGGGCTGACCATGCGGATCCAGATATTTGTATTTGATCAGAAACATGGTTTTCTGAGAATTGTGGATTCTGAGGTTTTACTATTGATGTTTTTAAAGTTTTCAGGGCTGATAGAATGGGCAAAGGTGGTGGTGTTGCTATCTATACTAAAAGTAACCTTTCTGTGTCTCTTTTAAAGGCTTTGTCCAGTCCTAAATAATTAGAATTTATAGCTTTAAGTATTCAACTTGGTTCTAATTCTAAAGTAACTGTTCTGGGAGTCTTACAACCCTCCCTCCTCTAAGAAATGTTTGTTAACTAGTCTCACTGACTTCCTTTTCTACTTCTGAAATGTTGGTCATAGGTGACTTTAACCTGTCCTGGGGAACTCAAGACTTTTAAAGGATTTTTATAATAACCTAAACCTTACTCAGTTTATTACTAAACCCACATGTCCAAATCTGAGGGATTCTACTAAATCAACAATAATTGACCTTGTGTTGTCAAATACTCCAGAGAGATTTGTGGCTAGTGCTGTTTTCTCCCCCTTGATATTAGTGATCACTGTCCTATTGTTTGTATTAGAGATGTTAGGACTCATAGGGAAAAAAACATGTATTATTACCAGGATACATTTTAAACTATTTTGTGAACAATCTTTTTTACATGATGTCTACCATTGTGATCTTAATGGTATCTTAGCTATACCTGTAACGATGAGAGTCAGGAAGCAAGTTCAGGGAGTGAGTGATTCAATAAATAAACAATACAAACCACGAACAACGCACAGACATGAAACAGAAACAATAACGCCTGGGGAAGGAGCCAAAGTGAGAGACATATATAGTGAAGGTAATCAAGGAGGAGAGAGCATGTGACAATACCGGATTTTGAATGGGCTTCAAGTCACTTTAAAACTGTTTTTAACAACATTGCAGATAAGCATGCCCCGTTTAAAAAATGGAGAGTTCAAAATAGATTGAATTCTTGGTTCACACCTGAATTATCTGAGTTCATACGCAATAGAGATGTTGCCTGGGCCATGGCTAGGAGTACTGACTCTGGCCGGGACTGGCAATCCTTCCGAAAATTTAGAAATCTATGTGTAAAACTTCTTTGAAAAGCAAAGTCTAATTATTATATTAACACTCTAGCTGACTGTACTGGAAATCCATATAAATTCTGGGAAACTGTGAAAACATTCAAGTGTTCTCTTACTCTTCCCTTACAAATGAATGTAGCGTCTGACACTATCACTGATCAAAGTGATATAATTAATGAATTTAATCAACATTTTACTTTTGCAGGCTCTCTTTGATATAATTCAAAAACATACTCACTGTGACAATATGCTGGATGTTGATGGGGGAATTTTACTGAATCATTTTGAAAATGTCAGACAGGGGTTTTCCTTATGGCTATTCAGACATCCTTGCTGTGATGTTGACATTAGACATTAAGAAATCTCCAGGGGCCGACCATTTGGATCCACATCTGCTCAAGTGTGCAGCGTTCCTTATTGTTGGTTCAGTAACTCCCATCTTTAATGTAATATTTATCAGGAAATATTCCTAAAGTGTGGAAATCAGCTCATGTGCTGCCCCTACATAAGGGAGGTGATTGTTGTGATCTTGATAACTATCGTCTCATGTCAAGGCGTTCTTGTCTAGCTAAGATTCTTGAATCCTTGGTGAATGTGCAACTTCGTTCTGTTTTTATCTGTGAACTGTATTTTGAATGTACATCAATCAGGGTTTAGACCAGGACACAGTACAATGCAACCACATCAGTTCTAAATTATATTGTCAATGCTTTGGATGCTAATATAAATTTTGCTGCCCTAGTTATAGCTTTATCAAAAGCTTTTGATACAGTTGATCATTCTATCTTATTGAGTAAGTTGTCTGTGTTAGGCCTTGGCACTGATGCCTGTTTGTGGTTTCAGAATGATCTTAGTGACAGAACCCAAGCTATTATGATAGACCGGGTTAAATCCACATTTCTTGAAGTACTTAAAGGGGTACCCCAGGGTTCGATTTTGGGGCCATTGTTGTTCACATTGTATATAAATTACATTGGAAATACTGTTAACACCTGTAACATTCATCTCTATGCAGATGACAGATATTTATTCAGTGCGACAGGCCACTGGTGACCTTCAGCATGTGACCTTCAGCATCAATCCAAAAATCACTTACTGATGTTAAATTAGTGTTAAATGAAAATAAAAGCACGTTTATGCTGTTCTCTAGGGCTTGACCCTGAGGACTTGCTTATTTACACTCCAAATGGAGCCCAAATTGAGCAAGTTTCTCACTAAGTACTTGGGTATCTGGTTTGATGACAAGTTGTTTTTTGAAACACACATTGAAAACTTGACAAAGAAGCTGAGATCTATGATCGTTTTTTTAATCTAGAAATAAATCCAGCCTCAGTTTTGAAAATAGAAGGAACATTGTTCAACACTTCTCCCTGTAATAGACTATGGTGACATGATTTATATGCACGCGGCAGCCTCTGTTTTGAAACCATTGGACTCAGTGTTCCATTTAGCAATTTGTTTTATCACTGTGGATGGTTTTAAGACTCATCATTGTATTCTGCGCTCTTATTTATTTACAAAGCAGTTTTGCAGAAACTTTCTCTGTATATTACTTCATTGATTAATATTAGATGTACAAATGACCAAACCCGTTCTCAGAGATGGATAACTCTGGAGATCCCACAGAATTGGGAAAATCTGCTTTTAGTTTTTTTGCTCCTTGTGTGGAACAATATGCAGAATTCCTTGTAATGACATATTCTGGTGCTTTTCAAGCATTTTACATTATTGATTGGAGACTTGTGTTACAGAATAGGATTGATTTTCTTAAATACATTTAATGTTGTGTATTATGTGTTTTATTGATGTATTGTGTTTTTATTTGTAAACGTATACAGGGCTCTCTTGTGACTCACTGTTTAAATTAACGTTAATAAAAATGTAACACGGGAAATTGTTAATATTGTTCCTATTGATAGTAAACGTGCCTCTGTTGACTGGAAACGTTATTTTAGTGAAACCGCATAGTTTCGATTTGGTTAATCGAGGACGCCAGGCTCTGGAAGCTTCCGCAACGAGCCGTCTGTAAACAAGGGCTTGTTGCGAGACGAAGCAAAGTACGCAACAGGACTACAAATGATCTCATTCACAAATCAGGAGTGTCCATGACATCAGAGCTTGTAAGAAAGGTCCCTCTTTAAATAAAGCCAGTCTTCGTGGATCAAGTATAATCCAGACATTCTGACATGTTAAAATGTGAATTTTTACATTGAATTCATGGCTATTACATTGAATTGTTCCATGAGTGATTAATTTCCATTTCCACCCCTGGGTATAATATAATCATGGTGCAAGCTCACTTCATCAAGCTTTTATTTTTGCATTGGAAATCAATAGTACACTCCAAATAACTTCCTTGGTTTGAGCACGATGGTAGCAACATCAATAATCTGGGTTTAGTTTTGTTATGCATGACATTTCTTGGGATAAATTACTGCTAATTAAATTACCATAGTTACATCCCAAATGACACCCTATACAGTGCACTACCTTTGACCAGGGCCCATAGGGTGCAGAAGTGTTGCACCGATATAATAGCTAATGAATGAGTAACCTCACCCCCAGGCTTTGAGAGGAAGTGTATGGTGTTTGAGTAACGGGTGAGTGACTGCAACATCAAAAATCACCAGTCAGTCGTCAATTAATCACATTTATTTATAAAGCCCTTTTTACATCTGCCGATGTCTTAAAGTGCTTAAAACCCCAAACAGCAAGCAATGCAGATGTAGAAGCACGGTGGCTAGGAAAAACTCCCTAGGAAGGCAGAACCTAGGAAGAAACCTAGAGAGGAACCAGGCTATGAGGGGTGCGAGTCCAACCAGGCTCTGAGGGGTGCGAGACTCAATGAGAGTCCAAAACAGCAAGTCCGGGACAAGGTAGCACGTCCGGTGAACAGGTCAGGGTTCCATAGCCGCAGGCAGAACAGTTGAAACTGGAGCAGCAGCATGACCAGGTGGACTGGGGACAGTAAGGAGTCATCAGGCCAGGTAGTCCTGAGGCATGGTCCTCCGAGAGAAAGAGAGAGAGAGAAGGAGAAAGAGAGAAAAGGAGAGAGAGAAAATTAGGGGGAGCATAGTTAAATTCCACATCTTAGCTCAGCTATTGGAGTTCAGGTTGAGCTGGGATGTGGACTAGAAGTAAGGGTTAGGGTTGAGCCAAGATGAAGAGAGGGTTAGGGGCAGGGTTAGAGTCAGGCATGAGCCTGGAGTTGACATGAAGCTAGGGTTAGGGTTGAGGTTTGAGCCGGAATGTGGACATGAAGCTAGAGTTTGGGTTTGGTTAGGGTTGAGCTGGGAGTGGACATGAAGCTAGAGTTAGGATTTGGTTATGGTTAGGGTTGAGCTGGGAGTGGACATGAAGCTAGAGTTAGGGTTTGGTTAGGGTTAGGGTTGAGCTGGGAGTGGACATGAAGCTAGAGTTAGGGTTTGGTTAGGGTTAGGGTTGAGCTGGGAGTGGACATGAAGCTAGAGTTAGGGTTTGGTTATGGTTAGGGTTGAGGTTTGAGCCGGAATGTGGACATGAAGCTAGAGTTTGGGTTTGGTTAGGGTTGAGCTGGGAGTGGACATGAAGCTAGAGTTTGGGTTTGGTTAGGGTTGAGCTGGGAGTGGACATGAAGCTAGAGTTTGGGTTTGGTTATGGTTAGGGTTGAGCTGGGAGTGGACATGAAGCTAGAGTTAGGATTTGGTTATGGTTAGGGTTGAGCTGGGAGTGGACATGAAGCTAGAGTTAGGGTTTGGTTATGGTTAGGGTTGAGCTGGGAGTGGACATGAAGCTAGAGTTAGGGTTTGGTTATGGTTGAGCTGGGAGTGGACATGGAGCTAGAGTTAGGGTTTGGTTAGGGTTAGGGTTGAGCTGGGAGTGGACATGAAACTAGAGTTAGGTTTAGGTTCTCAATCCTAGACATAGCCCTAACCTTAATCAAATCAACAATTATTTAATTTGCCCCTCCCCCCACCACATGGCAAAAAGAAATGCCTCACTAGATGCCTGACCTAGAGTTAATGTGCTTTTGAGTGACATCGGCAGAACGGCTGAGGGTAGAAACAAAATTCACTTATGAGATCGTTCAACAGATGCTGCTGACGAACGCAAGCCTACATCTGACCATGTGGGGCGGCAGTGTAACCCATCTGACCATGTGGGGCGGCAGAGTAGCCTAGTGGTTAGAGCATTGGACTAGTAACCGAAAGGTTGTAAGTTCAAATCCCCGAGCTGACAAGGTACACAATCTGTCGTTCTGCCCCTGAACAGGCAGTTTACCCACTGTTCCTAGGCCGTCATTGAAAATAAGAATTTGTTCTTAACTGACTTGCCTAGTAAATGTTTTTTTTAAAATAATAATTAAATGTGAAATGAACACTTCACAGTGAGAACTTGACCCCATAGAGAACAAGGCCGTTCTTCCATAGAAAAGGATTACCTACAGCCCTCACTTAACCATGACGCCCCCATTGACTGCAACTGAGCTGGCTAACCGTCCTTGCACCCAACCAGTAGTAACCTTATAGGGATGCCCTGTGTTGAGGTTCAGCTTCCGGTGGCAACAGGAAGTGTCTTAATTCATCCTCAACATGGTCCTTCCTTTTGGAGGGAGGGAAAGAAGGCGGGAGAGAGAATGGAGGAGGAAGATGGAGTGAGAGGGGAAAAGGGTAAAAGAGGGAGGAGGGAGCGAGGGGAGAGAGAGTCAACAGACAGACAAATGAGAGAGAGTAGGCATAGGGAGGGACATGAGAGGAAGGGTTGAGAGGAAAGGGAGGCAGGGAAAGAAAGAAGGAGGGAGATAGAGAGAAGGGGAGAGGGTGGAGGGGTGAAAGAAGGGGAGGGAGAGAGAAGAGAATGAGGGGGATGTATTGAGAAAAACACCAACCTCGTTACACTCATCTTTCCCAATTGACTGCAATGTACTGAGAAAACCGTCGACCCTGTGACACTAATCTTTTCCTACTGACTGTATTGAGAAAAATGTTAATCATGCGACACTCGTCTTTTCCTATTTACTGCAATGTATAGTATTGAGAAAAACATCAACGCTGTGACACTCATCTTTTCCCATGGACTGCAATCTATTGAGGAAAATGTCAGCTACTGTGACAGTACTATTTTGCAAAAACTTGCCAGGTGACATTTTGATATCGTGTTGTGAATCTGTTTATTTTTTAAGTGAAGGATTCTCAATAATCATTTCCACGATAACACATTGGTAGTAGTCAGTTAATAATATCAAAGCTTTGTTAAAACCCTGAATGGACGACCAAAGGGCAGCTGTAGATAGATACATTCTCCAGTAAGAGGTGCTGCCCAGTGGCTGGTCCCCAGCATATAGATTTTTTTTCTGGCATATAAGATCTGACATTGTTTCAAAAGGTACAAAGTCAACATATTTTATTCATGGTTTGTCTATGGTTACCATGATGACACAATCCTGTGGTTGAAATTCACCCTCAACACAACAGTTTATGTTGATTACTTTTTTTTTTAAATTCAATGTATTTAAACATAGATTCCAGGTCACAATACCTTGACAAATTACTTTGAAATAAGTTGATTCAACAAATTTGTGCCCAATGGAAAGACAAACATCTCAGCAGAGACAGGCTGATGCCAATCTAGATTAATGACCCTCTCTCTCAGGCCAGCTAGAGATCTTATCTCAAAGGCAAAACAAGTCCTAGCACGGCCCTATTCTGGTGTGCCAGAACTGATTTAATCGACTTTATTTTCCGTCTCCCAGATCTCAGCAGAGACTGCCAATGTCTTGCCAGAATCCCCCCAGAAGTGGCCCTATGCAAATTTGTATTAATATTACCCATGCACCCCCCTGATAGTTTTCAATTAAGTTGCATTATACTATATAAAAATACAAAACTGTAGCAACCTTAAACAATGAACAACTTAACATGGAGTCGTTCATTATCATGCTGAAACATGAGGTGATGGCAATGGATGAATGGCACGACAATGGGCCTCAGGATTTCATCACGGTATCTCTGTGCATTTAAATTGCCAACGATAAAATGCAATTGTGTTCGTTGTCCGTAGCTTATGCCTCTCAATACCATAACGTCACTGCCACCAAGGGGCACTCTGTTCACAACATTGGCATCAGCAAACTACTCATCCACACAATTATGAAAACAATTATGAAAACTTAGGACACTAAAGAGGCCTTCCCACTGACTCTGAAAAACACCAAAAGAAAAATGCCCAGGGTCCCTGCTCGCCTGAGTAAACGTGCCTTAGGCATGCTGCAAGGAGGTATGAGGACTGCAGATGTGGCCAGGGCAAAAAATGGCAATGTCTGTACTGTGAGATGCCTAAGACAGCGTTACAGGGAGCTGATCATCCTCGCAGTGGTAGACCACGTGTAACAACACGTTTATTTTTTTGCTGAGTTTATATGGGATTGATTAAGAAATTTAGCTTAATTGATTTGATTCATATTATAGTGTTTTTATTCCAAGAAAAACAAAAAACAAAATCCTCAGGGTTTCCTTTAGGATGAAACAGAATATATGGAGCTGTACAATGTGACAGTTGGGAGTAAGCTACAGTACTAAGAACATAACATTTCCACACCCTAATTGTAGTCTAACCAATACCCAAACGGATATTCAGTGAAAATAAATATCTCATTGATTTTTCAAGTCCCCATGCTTGTCTCAGAGCAGCGCGAAATGGTACTAAAATAGTTGACAACAGCAGGTAGGCTATTGCTTCAAATCCTATTTCTTCTAACTTCAATATGCTTTTTAAATAAATAAGACCTACACCACTTTTAACAGCACATTACTTAACACAAGTGAGACTCATGTCGCCTACAGTATATCGGAAAATATTTTTAGCCTACCTCACCCAGTTAAGTTATTGTTATAAGTTACTGTATATAGGTCTATGCTCCGCAGAAATAGACTCCAATTAAGCACTCTTTCAGCAATACAGGTAGACATGGGGATTTTTGTCATGGAGATATTCGCTAACACTATCATCAGATGCTTGTGTTAAGCCGAACGAGAAAGCCCAGAGAAATGAGCTATTACAGTAGGCAACAATACTGTAAAGTTGGCCTAATAATGCTTAAAATAATGCTTAAATTAAATCATGTTTTCCATGAAAACATACATGAAAGGAGTTGCAAAATGAATCGGAAATATAGTCAAGATGTTGACAAGGTTATAAATAATGATTTTTAATTGAAATAATAATTGTGTCCTTCAAACTTTGCTTTTGTCAAATAATCCTCCATTTGCAGCAATTACAGACCTTTGGCATTCTAGTTGTCAATTTGTTGAGGTAAGATTTCACCCCATGCTTCATGTAGCACCTCCCACAAATTGAATTGATAGGCACTTCTTACATACAATTAAGCACCGTCCACAGGGTATGGCATGACATTGCAAAATGGAGTGATAGCCTTCCTTCTTCAAGATCCCTTTTACACTGTACAAATCTCCCACTTTACCACCACCACAGCACCCCCAGACCATCACATTGCCTCCACCATTGTTACGAATCCCTTTTGGACCGACAGTCTAGGGGGGATGGTAATGAGACCCGTAACATAACTCATGCAAATTATTATTGTGACAAAGTAAAAGTGTGCACGAAATAACCACGACAACAGAAATCTACCGTCAAACTCTAGGTTTATTTATAAACACACGGTAATGGGGGGAGCAGGAAAAGGGGCTGAGCTGGACCCAAGGAAAGAAACAATAAGCATCCAAAACACCCCTAAGCTAGACTAGCCTACTTTAACAACAGCTAACTAACTAACCAAAAATACAGTGGGTGGTCCGCCCAGTTCTAACTAGAGTATTTAACAAAGTTCACCTACGGGTAGTGTATGCCCATGGGCGACTTGTCTTGGTTCCCCCCTTTTCCCACCAGCAAACAAAACACCATAACCAAAAATAATACTCACAGGTGATGACAAAGTGCTATGAGGTGCTTAAACAAAAGAGAGGTTAAGACACAAAGCGAGAGTGAAACACAGAGACCTACAGACATGGCATTTACAGAGAGATTGAGCTTTAGAACAAACAAATGATGAGGTTTTTAAACCATGGGGAAGGAACTGTGATAGGGTAGGAAATAGGAGGAGGTGTGTCTTCTGATTGATGATTGATTGTTGACTGATTGGGGAGTGATGATTTTCACCTGTGAGGGGAGAAGGAGAGAAAAGAAACACACACACAGGATACACACACACACAGGATAACTGTATCCGTAACAACCATGCTTGACAGATGACGTCAAGCACTCCTCCAGCAGCTTTTCATTTTTTCTGCGTCTCATGAATGTTCCTCTTTATGATCCGAACACCTCAAACTTAGATTAGTCTGTCCATTAACCTTTTTTCCAATCTTCCTCTGTCCAGTGTCTGTGTTCTTTTGCCAATCTTACTCTTTTATTTTTATTGGCCAGTCTGAGATATGGCTTTTTCTTTGCTACTCTGCAGGTGAAACAAATCGTTCTCCCGCAAATGTAAAAAGCTGAGGGATGGGGCTGGAGAAATGTAACCATAGTTTAAACCATGTTTTGAGGCTGTAGTCTGGGGGAGACACTCAGCCCTTCTTAAATCTGTGCCACCTGGTCACATTGTCACCAAGGCAGAAACAAACATGTTTTTTCCATAGAATGTATGTTCAAACTATTATTCCTTAGGAAGGCAGACAAAGCACATATGCAAAACAAATCACTTTTCACCCGGTGCAAACTCCGCCCACCCAGGCACCTGGGCCATCTTAAACGAACACCTTTAGTCTGTGATAGATTCCTCGTCATCAGAGCTGTAAAGGATGCTGTCATCTATGTCCTCTTCCAGGAGGTCATCTATGAAGTCATATTCTGGGAGCGAGGTGTCTTGGCCCATAGCTTTGCTGTATATAGGGGGCTCCCGAATGGCGCAGTGGTCTAAGGCACTGCATCTCAGTGCTAGAGGCGTCATTACAGACAACCTGGCTCAAATCCAGGCTGTATCACAACCAGCTGTGATTGGGAGTCCTATAGGGGGGTGCGCAATTGTCCCAGCATTGTCTGGGTTTGCATTGTCCTGTACTTGCTTCCCGACTGCCAGTGTACACGTTACAGAATAACACCTCACCAAAGGGAAGCATCAGGGATTGTTTTTTTTGGGGGGGGGGGGTGACGACGGGTCCAAGTGCTGCTGCCGAAGCAATCGGGGATGCCTCAGCCGACTCGACAGGTTTCCCACGCCTCAGCCGGCTCGACAGGTTTCCCACGCCTCAGCCGGCTCGACAGGTTTCCCACAACTCAGCCGGCTTGACAGGTTTCCCACGACTCAGCCGGCTCGACAGGTTTCCCACACCTCAGCTGGCTCGCCAGGTTTCCCACGACTCAGCCGGCTTGACAGGTTTCCCACGACTCAGCCGGCTCGACAGGTTTCCCACGTCTCAGCCGACTCTACAGGTTTCCCGCGCCTCATCCGGCGCCGCAGGTTTCCTGCGCCTCATCCAGCGCGACAGGTTTCCCACACCTCAGCCGACTCGACAGGTTTCCCACGCCTCAGCCGGCTCGACAGGTTTCCCACGCCTCAGCCGGCTCGACAGGTTTCCCGCGCCTCATCCGGCTCGACAGGTTTCCCACGTCTCAGCCGACTCTACAGGTTTCCCGCGCCTCATCCGGCGCCGCAGGTTTCCCGCGCCTCATCCAGCGCGACAGGTTTCCCGCACCTCAGCCGACTCGACAGGTTTCCCACGCCTCAGCCGGCTCGACAGGTTTCCCACGCCTCAGCCGGCTCGACAGGTTTCCCGCGCCTCATCCGGCTCGACAGGTTTCCCACGTCTCAGCCGACTCTACAGGTTTCCCGCGCCTCATCCGGCGCCGCAGGTTTCCCGCGCCTCATCCAGCGCGACAGGTTTCCCGCACCTCAGCCGACTCGACAGGTTTCCCACGCCTCAGCCGGCTCGACAGGTTTCCCGCGCATCAGCCGGCACCACAGGTTTCCCGCGCCTCAGCCGGCGCCGCAGGTTCATGTTTCTTGTTTGTGCTATGTTTTATTTATTATTACATTTGCACTCCCTGAACTTGCTTCCCGACTACCAGTGTACACCTTACACCAACGCTCCCTGTATGTTGCATCAACGCTCCCTGTATGTTGTACACCCAACTTTGAATTCTTTATTACAAGCCAGGGTTATATGTTTGCTTGTTCCTTCACTGCAAATTGAATTTGCAAATTGTGCACTTCGTCGGTGGAGGCACTACCCCCCTCCTCTCCAGCTCCCTGTCTCCCGTTGAGTCTGACTCACTAGTAGGCCTACTAGCTAGTGGAGTTGCCGGTGGTGATTCGGAACTGTCAGTATTAGCATCGCCATCAGGAATAGTTTTCCCCTCACTCCTCTCCTCTGGGGTGGGGGCCTTTCCCACGATTCAAATTCAGTAAGGAGACAACTAGGCTACGTGACGTGATTACGTTGGGACCTCTTCACTAGCTGACCACCACTACCAAGATCAGTTACTTACCCCACTGGCCCTCCCAATAACCTCTATGTACAAATAAGAGAGCAGGTCTAGAATCAGTGTGGCAGGATAGGATGATTACATAGAAGGATCACCACGCTTTTACATGATGGTCTTTCTGTGGGGCGGGAGAAATAACCATTTAATAACTGAATTTAATGCTGATCACTTTTATTAGAATGTCTACAATACGAACAGTGAAATAATGAATAAATCATGCAGCGAGAGGTACCTGATCTGGACAAATAGGTGCCGGAACAAACAAAGTCAAATCTGAGAAGTACAGGATCATGTCCATGCAGCTCCCAAGGCCATGCATGAAGGTCTGGGGAAAGGATCTCATCTGCCGATGGTATTGCTGAATCTGGTACAAGGGTGTTGTACTCTATGGCGGCTGTCAATTTGGCCTTCTCCTCCAATATCATTCTGCACAGACGATGTTGTCTCTTGCATCTATGTGTCATCAAAACAAAATGAGAATGGAATTATTTGTTAAATTGCATGGATTTGAAATTAAAAAGAAATGAAGTGTGTGCAATTCAATGTTCGTGAAATTGAACAAACCTGTTTGACAGTAGAGGTTCTGTTTCCTTTGTTTGATGCTAACAAACAGGACTTAAATGGTCCTCTGTAGTACTTGGGGACCATCTGTGTTCAATGCTGCTTCCTCTGAAATACAATGAATCAATAAATTAACAATATACAGTACCAGTCAACAGTTTGGACACACCTACTCATTCAAGGGTTTTTCTTTATTTGTACTATTTTCTACATTGTAAAACAATAGTGAAGACATCAACTATGAAATAACACATGGAATCATGTAGTAACCAAGTGTTAAACAGCTTTGCATACTCTTGAGACTCTCAATCAGCTTCATGAGGTAGTCACCTGAAATGCATTTTAATTATCAGATGTGCCTTGTTAAGAGTTAATTTGTGAAATTTCTTTCCTTCTTAATGGGTTTGAGCTAATCAGTTGTGTTGTGACAAGGTAGGGTTGGTATACAGAAGACCAAGTCCATAATATGGCAAGAACAGCTAAAACAAGCAAAGAGAAACGATAGTCCAATACTTTAAGACACGTAGGTCAGTCAATCTGGAAAATTCCGAGAACTTTGAAAGTTTCTTCAAGTACAGTCTCAAAACCATCAAGCACTATGATGAAACTGGCTCTCACCACTACAGGAAAGGAAGACCCAGAGTTACCTCTGCTGCAGAGGATAAGTTATTTAGAGTTAACTGCACATCAGATTGCAGCCCAAACAAATGCTTCAGAGTTCAAGTAACAGACACCTCTCAACATCAACTGTTCAGAGGAGACTGCATGAATCAGTACTTCATGGTCGAATAGCTGCAAAGAATCCACTACTAAACGACACCAATAAGACGAAGAGACTTGCTTGGGCCAAGAAACATGAGCAATGGACATTAGACCGGTGGAAATCTGGGCCCGTGCATAGTGTTGACAGCAAAGCAGGTGAAAGTGAATGCAAAAGTAGTATGAGTACTTATGTTGTAAAGAGCAGGAAATATTGGAAGCAAGAGGGGCACAGATAAGGGGCATGGCAGGCCAGTGATACAGGAGGCTAACACATACTGAAGCAAGAGCCCTGAAATGTTTACGTTGTAGTAGTACTGGAAATACATTTTGTTACAACGATTTGTGTAACATAACATTAACATATTGTTAACCTGAAGTCATACATTGGTAAAGCTGAGTATAATTTATTCTTACTCTGCCAAATAAGTCAGTTTGCCTCAAAATCCACATTAATGCCAGACGGAATATTCCTGGGGCATATTACCTCAGGTAGGTCCAATGGTAAGAGACAATCTAGGGACAATTTTTTTGTACAACAATAAACAAGAATACATTTGAACTTTGATATAATGCACTCAGCCGCCAAAAATATATAAAACACACCCTGTTCATGAAGTGCATATTTGCCATCACTGTGGAGCGATATGGGTGCAGTTGGAGGAAGGGGCGTGTAGAACCCCTCGATCATGGACTCTCTGTTGTGCAGGGGGAACTTTGCATGTTCATCGCAGTCTTCGCAGTAAAGCTGTTTCCGGCAGACAGTCTCTACATCGCAGAATAGCCCTTTTCACATTGCATGACTGACAGATCTTCTGAGAAGCATGCTCTGCAGCCAGCAGAGAATCTACCATCGGGCCTCCCGGGTGGCGCAGTGGTTAAGGGCGCTGTACTGCAGCGCCAGCTGTGCCATCAGAGACTCTGGGTTCGCGCCCAGGCTCTGGGTTCGCGTAACCGGCCGCGACCGGGAGGTCCGTGGGGCGACGCACAATTGGCCTAGCGTCGTCCGGGTTAGGGAGGGTTTGGCAGGTAGGGATGTCCTTATCTCATCGCGCACCAGCGACTCCTGTGGCGGGCCGGGCGCAGTGCGCGCTAACCAAGGTTGCCAGGTGCACGGTGTTTCCTCCAACACATTGGTGCGGCTGGCTTCCGGGTTGGATGCGCGCTGTGTAAAGAAGCAGTGCGGCTTGGTTGGGTTGTGTATCGGAGGACGCATGACTTTCAACCTTCGTAGCGATGAGACAAGATAGTAGCTACTAAAACATTTGGATACCACGAAATTGGGCAGAAAAAGGGGTAAAATTCACTCAAAAAATAAATAAATAAATAAAGAGAATCTATCATCTCAGGCCTGGACTCCCTCCACCTATCCTGTGAGAGTTCCTTCCTCACAACTGCGTGACGCACCAGGCACAACATGATTTGCACACTCAGGGTCAAGTCAGCTAGAAGAATGTACATTTTTATCGATGAAGCTTTTTTAAAAACACAATAAAAATGGGAAATCTGATTAAATTAGGAATATTATATAATTCATATTTCGATCTTGCATAGGGCTGTAAGTAGGAGACATAAAATATCTCTGTACAATCTATGGTGTAAACAAGCCAAAAACATCAGCTTTGATTCTATAGTCAATTAAATTACAGGGTAGACCAAAATATTGAGTATTAAGTCTAAAATACAATAGTTAAACTTACTTTCTGCACCTGCTTCCTGCCTCCCAGTGTGTACGTTACAGCAGTCAATCTCTAAACCAGATTTGATTCATTTGAACCACTTCGTTTGAACTGTACAATCAAATCAGCTGTAAGCAACAACGGTGATAAGGTCAAGAAAATGACATTGACAATGTGATTTATCATTCCGAAACACAATCCAGTTTATAAATGTAGAATAATGTTGCATTCATACATTGCTTCATAAGCGCTAGTCTGTACATAATGTTGGCTTGCAGTTAAACTTATTTACACTAAATAGACACTGAACTTAACAAGCCTGTTGAAATGTATTGTCACCAGTCTTGTTCTGGACGCAGAACTGAGCGATTTGCCCTTAGATAGGCCAGCTGGCTATATTGTAAAAATTCATGACAACAAAAATGTATTTAAGGTTAGTGGTTAGGCATTAGGGTTAGCAGTGTGGTTAAGGTTAGGTTTAAAATCTGATTTTATGACTTTGTGGCTGTGCCAGTTAGTGACCACTCTGCAGAGCTGCCTCCAGAACAAGATTCATGACGAAAAACTCTAACCTGCACTTCACAGTTCCAGACTTGGTAACAATGCACAAATTTATCAGCTTATTTTACCAGCATTGGGCCACGAGAAAAATGTGGCTTTCTAATTTGGCTTTCTATATATTTATGATGCCGTTGATGCTCATAGCCTGTCTGTTTTATCTCATTTTATCTCATCATGTTAATTTCATAAAGAATTCAGAGATGTTATTGTGAGTTGGCACAATGATATAAAATTTAAAAAATTGACATACCTTCTCCCTTAGCGCGTTATCTTTGGATGGGTTCAGAAGGTGAGGGGTCAGGGTTCAACGTCGGGGGACCAGGCTGCTCCTGGGGGAGGTGGTGGCGGCCTTCTCCCTTTCCTGTGGGAGAGAGCGAAACAGAGCGAAAGAAGCAGGGATGGTGTATGATTTCAGAAAGCATAGCAGTCGTCATCTGAGCTCTCAGCAATAGGATTTCTATCTTCATCTGAGTTCTCATCTACATCAGAATCATCAAAAATATCCCCTTCTCCCAGAATCAGATTGTGGTAGGTATTCCTGGTGTTGACTTGGTCTTCTGTCAATTCACTCAATCTTCTCTTCAGGTGGCAGAGAAGGCCATTCTTCCCTCCCTCTGACAACTCCAGTCCACTGCACGTAAAGCAGGAAATAATTTACAATTCCACTACACAAAATAGTGTGGAGGGTAGTTCAGTCCAAAGATAGTATAAACCTCAACTTACTCAGAACACACAGGTGTTGGGACAGTTCCTGTGGCTCTTTGTAATCTCCCCAAGTGCCTCTTCATCTCCTGCACCAGGATCCTCTCTTCCTCCTGCAGTCTGTTCAGTCTGATTGCCTCTTTGATGACAAGATGACTGCTGCCTGTGAAATGTAAACTCACAGAGGTGTATAACAGAACAACAGCAATGATTGCCGCCCTACGCTAAATGTAAAAATTCAATCACAACAGATACCTTCTGCAATCATATACTTACTGGTGCCAAGTCTCTCCCATGGCCACACAGTTGTCAGTATTGATCAGCTCATCCACTGTGGGGAGCCTAAACTCTGCCTGCTGCTCGTGAAGTTGAACAATGGCAGCTGTCAAGGCTGCCTTGTCCTCAATAATTTTTCTCAGAATCTAATGCCACCTCTTGTTGTCGTCTGAATAAAAGGGATGATTAGACGGACTGTAGATTCAGATCAACTAGAAATCAACTCATTTCTAAAGCATTTGTTGCCATGCAGGTATAACATTATACAAGGCACGCAGAGTTGTGGCTCACAAGGTACTGTCGTGTCTTTGGCGTTATTAAATTGAAGACTGTTATTTTATCAAATCACTTCTCTGAAATTATTACGTGATGAAACAAATCATGTAAATGTAATTAACTAGGAAGTCGAGGCAATTTTGGAGACATTTTTTGTAAATTGAAATTTGCTATCGTAAATGTTAGCAACACCTCCGCCTTTGTGGAATGCATGGGGGATATGGTCACTAGTGTAACCAGGAGGTGAGGCCTCATTTAACACAGTAAATTCATCAGGCTTAAGCCATGTTTCAGTCAGGCCAATCACATCAAGATTATATGATCAGTGATTAGTTCATTGACTATAACTGCCTTTGAAGTGAGGGATCTAACATTAAGTAGCCCTATTTTGAGATGTGAGGTATCACGATCTCTTTCAATAATGGCAGGAATGGAGGAGGTCTTTATCCTAGTAAGATTGCTAAGACGAACACCGCCATGTTTAGTTTTGCCCAACCTAGGTCGAGGCACAGACACGATCTCAATGGGGAAGGCTGAGCTGACTACCCTGACTGTGCTAGTGGAAGACTCCACTAAGCTGGCAGGCTGGCTAACAGCCTGCTTCCTGGCCTGCACCCTATTTCATTGTGGCTATAGAGGAGTTAGAGCCCTGTCTATGTTGCTAGATAAGTGGAGAGCACCCCTCCAGCTAGGATGGAGTCCGTCACTCCTCAGCAGGCCAGGCTTGGTCTTGTTTGTGGGTGAGTCCCAGAAAGAGGGCCAATTATCTACAAATTCTATCTTTTGGGACGGGCAGAAAATATCTCATCAGCCACCTGGTGGAAGGGACTTTGTGGATCTGAGGCTCTTTCCCCTGTTGCCTCCATCATCCTCCAAATCCCACCAACATCAGCCACCTCAGAGCGCAACTGGTCCTTGTTTGGGAACACACACACCAAAGCACACAACAGGCTGAACAATACAAGGGTTGAAAAATTGGTGGCCGTCCGGGCAAATTTGAGTCTTTTTGAGCCTGACAACGAGCCATCCTCAACAAGGTTGAAAAGTGACAGTGAAGATGAGTCCTCAGAGTCTGATGTTCAAGAGGTGGACATTGAGGAGGTCCAGGGAGAAGACATGGAAGCCTGAGAGGAAGACAACCAAAGCTTTAGTTTATAGACTATCATTTTACAGATGTATGTTGAAAAGGTTTTTGGGGGATGCGATGGATCTTTGGGGATTATTCAATATTCCATTTCTTTTGTTGTTCAGTGAAATCATCCCATGTGAAGAGTCAACTCACTTAATTAAAGTTCAAATCGTAACCAAATAGTTTTTTTATTTCTATTGTAAGGATTTAATCATTTGCAATCATGTCTACTTATGATAAGGTAAAAGGTTAATGTTTCTGTCTCCATATGATATGGTAAATATATCCAATGCAAAAAACATCTCCATTTAAACGGTATTAAAATTAATTTGCGTATATTTCTGTTAATTCACATACTGTTGAAGTCAGAAGATTACATACTTGGAGTAATAAAAAAAAGAAATTCAACCACTCCACAAATGTCTTGTTAAGAACTATAGTTTTGGCAAGTCGGTTAGGACATCTACTTTGTGCATGACACAAGTCAGTTGTCCAACTATTGTTTACAGACAGATTATTTCACTTAAAATTCACTGTATCACAATTCCAGTGGGTCAGAAGTTTACATACACAAAGTTGACTGTGCCTTTAAACAGCTTAGAAAATTCCAGAAAATGATGTCATGGCTTTGGAAGCTTCTGATATGCTAATTGACATCATTTGAGTCAATTGGAGGTGTACCTGTGGATGAATTTCAAGACCTATCTTCAAACTCAGTACCTCTTGCTTGACATCATGGGAAATTCAAATGAAATCAGCCAAGACCTCAGAAAAAAATGGTATATCTCCACAAGTCTGGTTCATCCTTGGGAGCAATTTCCAAATGCCTATAGATACCACGTTCATCTGTACAAACAATAGTATGCAAGTATAAACACCATGGGACCAAGCAGCCATCATACCGCTCAGGAAGGAGACACGTTCTGTCTCCTAGAGATGAATGTACTTTGTTGCGAAAGGTGCAGATCGATCCCAGAACAACAGCAAAGGACCTTGAGAAGATGCTGGAGGAAACGGGTACCAAAGTATCTATATCCACAATAAAACAAGTACTATATCAACATAACCTGAAAGGCTGCCCAGCAAGGAGGAAGCCACTGCTCCAAAACCTCCATTAAAAAAAGCCAGACTAAGGTTTGCAACTGCACATGGGGACAAAGATCATACTTTTTGGAGAAATGTCCTCTGGTCTGATGAAACAAATATTTGAACTGTTTGGCCATAATGACCATCGTTATGTTTGGAACAAAAAGGGGGAGGCTTGCAAGCTGAAGAACATCATCCCAACCGTGAAGCACGGGTGTTGCAGCATCATGTTGTGGGGGTGCTTTGCTGCAGGAGGGACTGATGTATTTCACAAAATAGATGGCGTCATGAGGAAGGACATTATGTGGATATATTGAAGCAACATCTCAAGACATCAGTCAGGAAGTTAAAGCTTGGTCGCAAATGGGTCTTCCAAATGGACAATGACCCCAATACTTCCAAAGTTGTAGCAAAATGGCTTAAGGACAACAAACCCAAGGTATTGGAGTGGCCAACACAAAGCCCTAACCTCAATTCCATAGAGAAATTTTGGGCAGAACTGAAAAAGTGTGTGAGGGCAAGGAGGCCTCCAAACCTGACTCATTTACACCAGCTCTGTCAGGAGAAATGGGCCAACATTCACCCAACTTATTGTGGGAAGCTTGTGGAAGGCTACCCAAAATGTTTGACCCAAGTTAAACAATTTAAAGGCAATGCTACCAAATACTAATTGAGTGTGTAAACTTCTGACCCACTGGGAACGTGATGAAAGGAATAAAAGCTGAAATAAATAATTCTCTATTATTCTGACATTTCACATTTTTTAAATAAAGTGGTGGTCCTAACTGACCTAAAACAGGGAATTTGAACTAGGATTAAATGTCAGGAATTGTGAAAATCTGAGTTTAAATGTATTTGGTTAAGGTGTGTGTAAACTTCCGACTTCAATTGTATATTCCTGTTAATTTCCATATATTCCAGTTAATTCCCACGGAAGGTTTCCACCTCTGAATATTCCCCAGAATGTGCAATCCTAAGTATGACCAATGCATTTTCCGTCGCAAATTAGTTTTACTGCTTGATTAATAATGTGTTTGAAGGTCATATTGAGGTTGGGTCTTACCTGTCAACGGTAGAGGTAGTGTTTCCTCTGTTTCACACTGAGGCAAAGACCTGTCTGTCCTGTCTGACTATCCTGTCTAATGGTAGAGGTAGTGTTTCCTCTGTTTCACACTGAGGCAAAGACCTGTCTGCCCTGTCTATCCTGTCTAATGGTAGAGGTAGTGTTTCCTCTGTTTCACACTGAGGCAAAGACCTGTCTGTCCTGTCTATCCTGTCTAATGGTAGAGGTAGTGTTTCCTCTGTTTCACACTGAGGCAAAGACCTGTATGTCCTGTCTGACTATCCTGTCTAATGGTATGTTGTGCCGTGGCGGAGATCTTTGTGGGCTATACTTGGCCTTGTCTCAGGATGGTAAGTTGGTGGTTGAAGATATCCTTCTAGTGGTGTAGGGGCTGTGCTTTGACAAAGTGGGTGGGGTTATATCCTTCCTGTTTTGCCCTGTCCGGGGTTGTCATCGGATGGGGCCACAGTGTCTCCTGACCCCTCCTGTCTCAACCTCCAGTATTTATGCTGCAGTAGTTTATGTGTCGTGGGGCTAGGGTCAGTTTGTTATATCTGGAGTACTTCTCCTGTCCTATCTGGTGTCCTGTGTGAATTTAAGTATGCTCTCTCTAATTCTCTCTTTCTCTCTTTCTTTCTCTCTCTCGGAGGACCTGAGCCCTAGGACCATGCCTCAGGACTACCTGACATGATGACTCCTTGCTGTCCCCAGTCCACCTGGCCGTGCTGCTTCTCCAGTTTCAACTGTTCTGCCTGTGATTATTATTATTTGACCATACTGGTCATTTATGAACATTTGAACATCTTGGCCATGTTCTGTTATAATTACCACCTGGCACAGCCAGAAGAGGACTGGCCACCCCACATAGCCTGGTTCCTCTCTAGGTTTCTTCCTAGGTTTTTGCCTTTCTAGGGAGTTTTTCCTAGCCACCGTGCTTCTACACCTGCATTGCTTGCTGTTTGGGGTTTTAGGCTGGGTTTCTGTACAGCACTTTGAGATATCAGCTGATGTACGAAGGGCTATATAAATACATTTGATTTGATTTGATTTAATGCTAGATGTAGTGTTTCCTCTGTTTCACCCTGAGGCAAAGACCTGTTTATCCTGTCTGACTACCCTGTCTAATGGTAGAGGTAGTGGCCCCTCTGTTTCACACTGAGGTAAAGGCCTGTCTGTCCTGTCTGACTATCCTGTCTAATGTTAGAGGTAGTGTTTCCTCTGTTTCACACTGAGGTAAAGCCCCTCAATCTTCTTCTGGAGATACCCTGTCTGACTATCCTGAAGTGTGGCTGTCAAACATAGGGCAAGTTACAAACATGACTCCAATCACAATGCAATTACGAAGTTGAGAGACAGAGAAACATTTACTTTCCTACCTGTTGGATTCTGACTTGAAATATACTTATTCCTGTCATCATTTTAGAACGTATTGATTACATTACATGTATAAGAAATGTATATGTTAGGGGTCAATGAAGGGTGAATAGGAACTTTGGGTATGGAAAGTTAGGGGAAGTGCAAAAAGTTCATATTCGGTTCAAACATGTTATTGATTAATATTTCTAAGGAAGGAGGCAAAGGGTAGCAGCAAACTGGTTTCAGTTCCTGATAAGGCAGGCCAGCTTCTGTGGAACTAAGACAATGAGGGATGTGGAACTCAACTCAAGATAATTCAACAGTTGAAGAGAGAAGACACTGCTGGGAGGGGGGCCATGGGGGTCCACCCTGAAGACCATCTGACTACAGTCCTATCCCATATGCACACACTTAAACGCCCATGAGGGTCCTAGACTTAGGCAGGCCATGACAATGCCAGTTAGAGGAACAGACTGAGTTTCTGCCTAATAACAGAGAAGGAGTATTTATATTAGACATGCAAGGTGGCAACTTTTTCTGGTTGTCCGTTTCAGTTTTTGCTCTATTTGTTCAGAACCTACAGTATTTACCTATGTGAGAATGCTGTTCATCGACTACAGCTCGGCATTCAACACCATAGTACCCTCCAAGCTCGTCATCAAGCTCGAGACCCTGGGTCTCGACCCCGCCCTGTGCAACTGGGTACTGGACTTCCTGACGGGCCGCCCCCAGGTGGTGAGGGTAGGCAACAACATCTCCTCCCCGCTGATCCTCAACACGGGGGCCCCACAAGGGTGCATTCTGAGCCCTCTCCTGTACTCCCTGTTCACCCACGACTGCGTGGCCATGCACGCCTCCAACTCAATCATCAAGTTTGCGGACGACACAACAGTGGTAGGCTTGATTACCAACAACGACGAGACGGCCTACAGGGAGGAGGTGAGGGCCCTCGGAGTGTGGTGTCAGGAAAATAACCTCACACTCAACGTCAACAAAACTAAGGAGATGATTGTGGACTTCAGGAAACAGCAGAGGGAACACCCCCCTATCCACATCGATGGATCAGTAGTGGAGAGGGTAGCAAGTTTTAAGTTCCTCGGCATACACATCACAGACAAAACTGAATTGGTCCACTCACACTGACAGCGTCGTGAAGAAGGCGCAGCAGCGCCTCTTCAACCTCAGGAGGCTGAAGAAATTCGGCTTGTCACCAAAAGCACTCACAAACTTCTACAGATGCACAATCGAGAGCATCCTGGCGGGCTGTATCACCGCCTGGTACGGCAACTGCTCCGCCCTCAACCGTAAGGCTCTCCAGAGGGTAGTGAGGTCTGCACAACGCATCACCGGGGGCAAACTACCTGCCCTCCAGGACACCTACACCACCCGATGTTACAGGAAGGCCATAAAGATCATCAAGGACATCAACCACCCGAACCACTGCCTGTTCACCCCGCTATCATCCAGAAGGCGAGGTCAGTACAGGTGCATCAAAGCTGGGACCGAGAGACTGAAAAACAGCTTCTATCTCATTCCATCAGACTGTTAAACAGCCACCACTAACATTGAGTGGCTGCTGCCAACACACTGTCATTGACACTGACCCAACTCCAGCCACTTTAATAATGGGAATTGATGGGAAATGATGTAAATATATCACTAGCCACTTTAAACAATGCTACCTTATATAATGTTACTTACCCTACATTATTCATCTCATATGCATATGTATATACTGTACTCTAGATCATCGACTGCATCCTTATGTCACTAGCCACTTTAACTATGCCACTTTGTTTACTTTGTCTACATACTCATCTCATATGTATATACTGTACTCGATACCATCTACTGTATGCTGCTCTGTACCATCACTCATTCATATATCCTTATGTACATATTCCTTATCCCCTTACACTGTGTATAAGACAGTAGTTTTGGAATTGTTAGTTAGATTACTTGTTGGTTATCACTGCATTGTCGGAACTAGAAGCACAAGCATTTCGCTACACTCGCATTAACATCTGCTAACCATGTGTATGTGACAAATAAAATTTGATTTGATGATTTGATTTGATTTATTTGATCCCCTGCTGATTTTGTACATTTGCCCACTGACAAAGAAATTATCAGTCTATAATTTTAAAGGTAAGTTTATTTGAACAGTGAGAGACAGAATAACAACAACAAAATCCAGAAAAACACATAAAAAATGTTATAAATTGATTTGCATTTTAATGAGGGAACCAAGTATTTGACCCCTCTGCAAAACATGACTTAGTACTTGGTGGCAAAACCCTTGTTGGCAATCAGAGGTTAGACGTTTCTTGTAGTTGGCCACCAGGTTTGCACACATCTCAGGAGGGATTTTGTCCCACTCCTCTTTGCAGATCTTCTCCAAGTCATTAAGGTTTCGAGGCTGACGTTTGGCAACTCAAACCTTCAGCTCCCTCCACAGATGTTCTATGCGATTAAGGTCTGGAGACTGGCTACGCCACTCCAGGACCTTAATGTGCTTCTTCTTGAGCCACTCCTTTGTTGTCTTGGCCATGTGTTTTGGGTCATTGTCATGCTGAAATACCCATCCACGATCCGTTTTCAATGCCCTGGCTGAGGGAAGGAGGTTCTCACCCAAGATTTGACGGTACATGGCCCCGTCCATCGTCCCTTTGATGCGGTGAAGTTGTCCTATCCCCTTAGCAGAAAAACACCCCCAAAGCATAATGTTTCCACCTCCATGTCTGATGGTGGGGATGGTGTTCTTGGGGTCATAGGCAGCATTCCTCCTCCTCCAAACACAGCGAGTTGAGTTGATGCCAAAGAGCTCCATTTTGGTCTAATCTGACCACAACACTTTCACCCAGTTGTCCTCTGAATCAATCAGATGTTCATTGGCAAACTTCAGACGGGCATGTATATGTGCTTTCTTGAGCAAGGGGACCTTGCGGGCGCTGCAGGATTTCAGTCCTTCATGGCGTAGTGTGTTATCAATTGTTTTCTTGGTGACTATGGTCCCAGCTGGCTTGAGATCATTGGCAAGATCCTCCAGTGTAGTTCTGGGCTGATTCCTCACCATTCTCATGATCATTGCAACTCCACGAGGTGAGATCTTGCATGGAGCCCCAGGCCGAGGGAGATTGACAGTTCTTTTGTGTTTCTTCCATTTATCCTGCATCATTTTTGTACATTAAGTTTGATTTTTGCAATGTTACGTAGATGGAAAAAAGCTGTCCTTGAAACAGTCTTGATATGTTCGTCAAAAGAGAGATCAGGATCCAAAGTAATGCCGAGGTCCTTTACAGTTTTATTTGAGACGACTGTACAACCATCAGGATTAATTGTCAGATTCAACAGAAGATCTCTTTGTTTCTTGGGACCTAGAACAAGCATCTCTGTTTTGTCCGAGTTTAAAAGTAGAACTTTTGCAGCCATTCACTTCCTTATGTCTGAAACACAGGCTTCCAGTGAGAGCAATTTGGGGCTTCACCATGTTTCATTGAAATGTACAGCTGTGTGTCATCTGCATAGCAGTGAAATTTAACATTATGTTTTCGAATGACATCCCCAAGAGGTAAAATATATAGCGAAAACAATAGTGGTCCTAAAACAGAACCTTGAGGAACACCGAAATTTACAGTTGATTTGTCAGAGGACAAACCATTCACAGCGACAAACTGATATTTTCCCGACAGATAAGAACTAAACCAGGCCAGAACTTGTCCGTGTAGACCAATTTTGGTTTCCAATCTCTCCAAAAGAATGTGGTGATCGATGGTATCAAAAGCAGCACTAAGGACTAGTAGCACAAGGACAGATGCAGAGCTTCGGGCTGACGCCATTAAAAGGTCATTTACCACCTTCACAAGTGCAGTCTCAGAGCTATAATGGGGTCTATAAAACCAGACTGAAGCATTTTGTATGTATTTTTTGTCTTCAGGAAGGCAGTGAGCTGCTGCGCAACAGCTTTTTCTAAAACTTTTGAGAGGAATGGAAGATTCGATAAAGGCCAATAGTTTTTTATATTTTCTGGGTCAAGGTTTGGCTTTTTCAAGAGAGGCTTTATTACTGCCACTTTTAGGGAGTTTGGTACACATCCGATGGATAGAGAGCCGTTTATTATGTTCAACATGGGAGGGCCAAGCACTGGAAGCAGCTCTTTCAGTAGTTTAGTTGGAATAGGATCCAGTATGCAGCTTGAAGGTTTAGAGGCCATGATTATTTTCAGAATTGTGTCAAGAGATATAGTACTAAAACACTTGAGTGTCTCTCTTGATCCTAGGTCCTGGCAGAGTTGTGCAGACTCAGGACAACTGAATTTTGGAGGAATACGCAGATTTAAACAGGAGTCCGTAATTTGCTTTCTAATGATCATGATCTTTTCCTCAAAGAAGTTCATGAATTTATTACTGCTGAAGTGAAAGCCATCCTCCCTTGGGGAATGCTGCTGTTTAGTTAGCTTTGCGACAGTATCAAAAATACATTTCAGATTGTTCTTATTTTCCTCAATTAAGTTGGAAAAATAGGATGATCGAGCAGCAGTGAGGGCTCTTCGATACTGCAGGGTACTGTCTTTCCAAGATAGTCGGAAGACTTCCAGTTTGGTGTGGCGCCATTTCCGTTCCAATTTTCTGGAAGTTTGCTTCAGAGCTCGGGTATTTTCTGTATACAAGGGAGCAAGTTTCTTACGACAAATGTTTTTTAGTTTTTAGGGGTGCAACTGCATCTAGGGTTTTGCTCAAGGTTAAATTGAGTTCCTCAGTTAGGTGGTTAACTGATTTTTGTCCTCTAACGTCCTTGGGTAGGCAGAGGGAGTCTGGAAGGGCATCAAGAAATCTTTGGGGTGTCTGAAAATGTATAGCACCACTTTTGATGCTCCTTGGTTGGGGTCTGGCAGATTATTTGTTGAGTTTGCAAACGTAATAAAATGGTGGTCCGATAGTCCAGGATTATGAGGAAAAACATTAAGATCCACAACATTTATTCCATGGGACAAAACTAGGTCCAGAGTATGACTGTGACAGTGAGTAGTGAGGAACGCTGTATATGGCCCAGGAGGCCTGTAAACAGTAGCTATAAAAAGTGATTGAGTAGGCTGCATAGATTTCATGACTAGAAGCTCAAAAGACTAAAATGTATTTTTCTTTTGTAAATTGAAATTTGCTATCGTAAATGTTAGCAACACCTCTGCCTTTGTGGAATGCATGGGGGATATGGTCACTAGTGTAACCAGGAGGTGAGGCCTCATTTAACACAGTAAATTCATCAGGCTTAAGCCATGTTTCAGTCAGGCCAATCACATCAAGATTATGATCAGTGATTAGTTCATTGACTATAACTGCCTTTGAAGTGAGGGATCTAACATTATGTAGCCCTATTTTGAGATGTGAGGTATCACGATCTCTTTCAATAATGGCAGGAATGGAGGAGGTCTTTATCCTAGTGAGATTGCTAAGACGAACACCGCCATGTTTAGTTTTGCCCAACCTAGGTCGAGGCACAGACACGATCTCAATGGGGATAGCTGAGCTGACTACCCTGACTGTGCTAGTGGCAGACTCCACTAAGCTGGCAGGCTGGCTAACAGCCTGCTGCCTGGCCTGCACCCTATTTCATTGTGGCTATAGAGGAGTTAGAGCCCTGTCTATGTTGCTAGATAAGTGGAGAGCACCCCTCCAGCTAGGATGGAGTCCGTCACTCCTCAGCAGGCCAGGCTTGGTCCTGTTTGTGGGTAAGTCCCAGAAAGAGGGCCAATTATCTACAAATTCTATCTTTTGGGACGGGCAGAAAATATCTCATCAGCCACCTGGTGGAAGGGACTTTGTGGATCTGAGGCTCTTTCCCCTGTTGCCTCCATCATCCTCCAAATCCCACCAACATCAGCCACCTCAGAGCGCAACTGGTCCTTGTTTGGGAACACACACACCAAAGCACACAACAGGCTGAGCAATACAAGGGTTGAAAAATTGGTGGCCGTCCGGGCAAATTTGAGTCTTTTTGAGCCTGACAACGAGCCATCCTCAACAAGGTTGAAAAGTGACAGTGAAGATGAGTCCTCAGAGTCTGATGTTCAAGAGTTGGGCATTGAGGAGGTCCAGGGAGAAGACATGGAAGCCTGAGAGGAAGACAACCAAAGCTTTAGTTTATAGACTATCATTTTACATGTATGTTGAAAAGGTTTTTGGGAGATGCGATGGATCTTTGGGGATTATTCAATATTCCATTTATTTGGTTGTTCAGTGAAATCATCCCATGTGAAGAGTCAACTCACTTAATTAAAGTTCAAATTGTAACAAAATAGTTGTTTTATTTCTATTGTAAGGATTTAATCATTTGCAATCATGTCTACTTATGATAAGGTAAAAGGTTAATGTTTCTGTCTCCATATGATATGGTAAATATATCCAATGCAAAAAACATCTCCATTTAAACGGTATTAAAATTAATTTGCGTATATTTCTGTTAATTCACATACTGTTGAAGTCAGAAGATTACATACACTTGGAGTAATAAAAAAAAGAAATTCAACCACTCCACAAATGTCTTGTTAAGAACTATAGTTTTGGCAAGTCGATTAGGACATCTACTTTGTGCATGACACAAGTCAGTTGTCCAACTATTGTTTACAGACAGATTATTTCACTTAAAATGCACTGTGTCACAATTCCAGTGGGTCAGAAGTTTACATACACAAAGTTGACTGTGCCTTTAAACAGCTTAGAAAATTCCAGAAAATGATGTCATGGCTTTGGAAGCTTCTGATAGGCTAATTGACATCATTTGAGTCAATTGGAGGTGTACCTGTGGATGAATTTCAAGGCCTATCTTCAAACTCAGTGCCTCTTGCTTGACATCATGGGAAATTCAAATGAAATCAGCCAAGACCTCAGAAAAAAATTGTTTATCTCCACAAGTCTGGTTCATCCTTGGGAGCAATTTCCAAATGCATATAGATACCACGTTCATCTGTACAAACAATAGTATGCAAGAATAAACACCATGGGACCAAGCAGCCATCATACCGCTCAGGAAGGAGACACGTTCTGTCTCCTAGAGATGAATGTACAAATCGATCCCAGAACAACAGCAAAGGACCTTGAGAAGATGCTGGAGGAAACGGGTACCAAAGTATCTATATCCACAATAAAACAAGTACTATATCAACATAACCTGAAAGGCTGCCCAGCAAGGAGGAAGCCACTGCTCCAAAACCTCCATAAAAAAGCCAGACTAAGGTTTGCAACTGCACATGGGGACAAAGATCATACTTTTTGGAGAAATGTCCTCTGGTCTGATGAAACAAATATTTGAACTGTTTGGCCATAATGACCATCGTTATGTTTGGAACAAAAAGGGGGAGGCTTGCAAGCTGAAGAACATCATCCCAACCGTGAAGCACGGGGGTGGCAGCATCATGTTGTGGGGGTGCTTTGCTGCAGGAGGGACTGATGTATTTCACAAAATAGATGGCGTCATGAGGAAGGATATTATGTGGATATATTGAAGCAACATCTCAAGACATCAGTCAGGAAGTTAAAGCTTGGTCGCAAATGGGTCTTCCAAATGGACAATGACCCCAATACTTCCAAAGTTGTGGCAAAATGGCTTAAGGACAACAAACCCAAGGTATTGGAGTGGCCAACACAAAGCCCTGACCTCAATTCCATAGAGAAATTTTGGGCAGAACTGAAAAAGTGTGTGAGGGCAAGGAGGCCTCCAAACCTGACTCATTTACACCAGCTCTGTCAGGAGAAATGGGCCAACATTCACCCAACTTATTGTGGGAAGCTTGTGGAAGGCTACCCGAAATGTTTGACCCAAGTTAAACAATTTAAAGGCAATGCTACCAAATACTAATTGAGTGTGTAAACTTCTGACCCACTGGGAACGTGATGAAAGGAATAAAAGCTGAAATAAATAATTCTCTATTATTCTGACATTTCACATTTTTTAAATAAAGTGGTGATCCTAACTGACCTAAAACAGGGAATTTGAACTAGGATTAAATGTCAGGAATTGTGAAAATCTGAGTTTAAATGTATTTGGTTAAGGTGTGTGTAAACTTCCGACTTCAACTGTATATTCCTGTTAATTTCCATATATTCCAGTTAATTCCCTCTGAATATTCCCCAGAATGTGCAATCCTAAGTATGACCAATGCATTTTCCTTCACAAATTAGTTTTACTGCTTGATTAATAATGTGTTTGAAGGTCATATTGAGGTTGGGTCTTACCTGTCAACGGTAGAGGGAGTGTTTCCTCTGTTTCACACTGAGGTAAAGCCCTGTCTGTCCTGTCTGAATATCCTCTCTCATGGTAGAGGTAGTTTTTCCTCTGTTTCACAATGAGGTAAAGACATGTCTGTCCCGTCTGACTATTGTGTCAAATGGTAGAGGTAGTGTTTCCTCTGTTTCACACTGAGGCAAAGACCTGTCTGTCCTGTCTGACTATCCTGTCTAATGGTAGAGGTAGTGTTTCCTCTGTTTCACACTGAGGCAAAGACCTGTCTGTCCTGTCTATCCTGTCTAATGGTAGAGGTAGTGTTTCCTCTGTTTCACACTGAGGCAAAGACCTGTATGTCCTGTCTGACTATCCTGTCTAATCGTAGAGGTAGTGCTTCCTCTGTTTCACACTGAGGCAAAGACCTGTCTGTCCTGTCTGACTATCCTGTCTAATCGTAGAGGTAGTGCTTCCTCTGTTTCACACTGAGGCAAAGACCTGTATGTCCTGTCTGACTATCCTGTCTAATGGTAGAGGTAGTGCTTCCTCTGTTTCACACTGAGGCAAAGACCTGTATGTCCTGTCTGACTATCCTATCTAATGGTAGAGGTAGCGTTTCCTCTGTTTCACACTGAGGTAAAGACCTGTCTGTCCTGTCTGAATATCCTCTCTCATGGTAGAGGTAGTGTTTCCTCTGTTTCACACTGAGGTAAAGACCTGTCTGTCCTGTCTGACTATTGTGTCAAATGGTAGAGGTAGTGTTTCCTCTGTTTCACACTGAGGCAAAGACCTGTCTGTCCTGTCTGACTATCCTGTCTAATGGTAGAGGTAGTGTTTCCTCTGTTTCACACTGAGGCAAAGACCTGTATGTCCTGTCTGACTATCCTGTCTAATCGTAGAGGTAGTGCTTCCTCTGTTTCACACTGAGGCAAAGACCTGTATGTCCTGTCTGACTATCCTATCTAATGGTAGAGGTAGTGTTTCCTCTGTTTCACACTGAGGTAAAGGCCTGTCTGTCCTGTCTGACTATCCTGTCTAATGGTAGAGGTAGTGTTTCCTCCGTTTCACACTGAGGTAAAGGCCTGTCTGTCCTGTCTGACTATCTTATCTAATGGTAGAGGTAGTGTTTCCTCCGTTTCACACTGAGGTAAAGGCCTGTCTGTCCTGTCTGACTATCCTGTCTAATGGTAGAGGTAGTGTTTCCTCCGTTTCACACTGAGGTAAAGGCCTGTCTGTCCTGTCTGACTATTCTGTCTAATGGTATGTTGTGCCGTGGCGGAGATCTTTGTGGGCTATACTTGGCCTTGTCTCAGGATGGTAAGTTGGTGGTTGAAGATATCCTTCTAGTGGTGTGGGGGCTGTGCTTTGACAAAGTGGGTGGGGTTATATCCTTCCTGTTTTGCCCTGTCCGGGGTTGTCATCGGATGGGGCCACAGTGTCTCCTGACCCCTCCTGTCTCAACCTCCAGTATTTATGCTGCAGTAGTTTATGTGTCGGGGGGCTAGGGTCAGTTTGTTATATCAGGAAGACTTGTCCTGTCCTATCTGGTGTCCTGTGTGAATTTAAGTATGCTCTCTCTAATTCTCTCTTTCTTTCTCTCTCTCGGAGGATCTGAGACCTAGGACCATGCCTCAGGACTACCTGACATGATGACTCCTTGCTGTCCCCAGTCCCACCTCCAGTTTCAACTGTTCTGCCTGTGATTATTATTATTTGACCATACTGGTCATTTTTGAACATTTGAACATCTTGGCCATGTTCTGTTATAATTACCACCCGGCACAGCCATAAGAGGACTGGCCACCCCACATAGCCTGGTTCCTCTCTAGGTTTCTTCCTAGGTTTTGGCCTTTCTAGGGAGTTTTTCCTGGCCACCATGCTTCTACACCTGCATTGCTTGCTGTTTGGGGTTTTAGGCTGGGTTTCTGTACAGCACTTTGAGATATCAGCTGATGTACGAAGGGCTATATAAATACATTTGATTTGATTTAATGCTAGATGTAGTGTTTCCTCTGTTTCATCTTGAGGCAAAGACCTGTCTATCCTGTCTGACTATCCTGTCTAATGGTAGAGGTAGTGGCCCCTCTGTTTCACACTGAGGTAAAGACCTGTCTATCCTGTCTGACTATCCTGTCTAATGGTAGAGGTAGTGTTTCCTCTGTTTCACACTGAGGTAAAGGCCTGTCTGTCCTGTCTGACTATCCTGTCTAATGGTAGAGATAGTGTTTCCTCTGTTTCACACTGAGGTAAAGCCCCTCAATCTTCTTCTGGAGATACCCTGTCTGACTATCCTGAAGTGTGGCTGTCAAACATAGGGCAAGTTACAAACATGACTCCAATGACAATGCAATTACGAAGTTGAGAGACAGAAACATTTACTTTCCTACCTGTTGGATTCTGACTTGAAATATACTTATTCCTGTCATCATTTTAGAACGTATTGATTACATTACATGTATAAGAAATCCAGAAAAACACATAAAAAATGTTATAAATTGATTTGCATTGTAATGAGAGAACCAAGTATTTGACCCCTCTGCAAAACATGACTTAGTACTTGGTGGCAAAACCCTTGTTGGCAATCAGAGGTTAGACGTTTCTTGTAGTTGGCCACCAGGTTTGCACACATCTCAGGAGGGATTTTGTCCCACTCCTCTTTGCAGATCTTCTCCAAGTCATTAACGTTTTGAGGCTGACGTTTGGCAACTCAAACCTTCAGCTCCCTCCACAGATTGTCTATGCGATTAAGGTCTGGAGACTGGCTACGCCACTCCAGGACCTTAAAGGGAGTGCTCCTAATCTCAGTTTGTTACCTGTATAAAAGACACCTGTCCACAGAAGCAATCAATCAGATTCCAAACTCTCCACCATGGCCAAGACCAAAGAGCTCTCCAAGGATATCAGGGACAAGATTGTAGATCTACACAAGGCTGGAATGGGCTACAAGACCATCGCCAAGCAGCTTGATGAGAAGGTGATAACAGTTGGTTCGATTATTCGCAAATGGAAGAAACACAAAAGAACTGTCAATCTCCCTCGGCCTGGGGCTCCATGCAAGATCTCACCTCGTGGAGTTGCAATGATCATGAGAATGGTGAGGAATCAGCCCAGAACTACACGGGAGGATCTTGCCAATGATCCCAAGCCAGCTGGGACCATAGTCACCAAGAAAACAATTGATAACACACTACGCCGTGAAGGACTGAAATCCTGCAGCGCCCGCAAGGTCCCCCTGCTCAAGAAAGCACATATACATGCCCGTCTGAAGTTTGCCAATGAACATCTGATTGATTCAGAGGACAACTGGGTGAAAGTGTTGTGGTCAGATTAGACCAAAATGGAGCTCTTTGGCATCAACTCAACTCGCTGTGTTTGGAGGAGGAGGAATGCTGCCTATGACCCCAAGAACATCATCCCCACCGTCAGACATGGAGGTGGAAACATTATGCTTTGGGGGTGTTTTTCTGCTAAGGGGATAAATCCTCTTAGAGCTACCCCCTACTTTTTTCAATTTCCGCCTGAAGACATACCCAAATCTAACTGCCTGTAGCTCAGGCCCAGGACCAAGGACATGCATATTCTTGGTTTCATTTGAAAGAAACCACTCTGAAGTTTGTATAAATGTGAATTGAATGTAGGAGAATATAACACAATAGATCTGGTTTAGATAATACAATGAAAAAAACATAAATTTTTTCATTTTTATTGTTGTATCATCATCTTTAAAATGCACAAGACAAAACAAACATTCAGATAGGATGATGGGGACAATTTCAGTGAAAAACATAAGAGGGCTACGGTACTTGTGCAAAGTTTCAGAATGATAACTTCCAAAATGAGTGTGCTACATGACATTTATCAAGTGTCCCACACAAGTGTCCCACACAAGTAGCCCAAATGTACCCAAGTGGCCAAATTGGTCAAGTTATACATTTTGAATGGAATAACTATATACAAAATACCAAAATGGTATTCTAACACACCCCCTCCCAAAAATGGAGATAAAACATGAAAAAAAATATATACATTTACAAAATAACACTTTCAATATTTGGAAGACCCTCAGTCCTCTACACAATATTGTGCTGCTGATGCCAGGTGCCATAGCAGTCTCTTTCTGCTGTAAAGCAGAGGGTCACCAAGCATGTGGTGCAGGTGATGGGGGACTTCATTTTGCAAAGAACACAGCGACGCCTCCATGCTGTGCCCTTTTGGCCCTGCGGCACATCCATGCCTGCAGAAATACATTTGGGCAGATGAACATCATTTGTGGCAGGAGCTGGATGAACCAGCTTCAGTGCGGGATGGACACCTTGGCACTGGGAGCTCCCATTCGGAGTCAGTGTCACTGTGAAAGAAAATGTTCAGTTAGAATAGTTTCACATATGAGCCCTGTATCAACAGGTATAATAAACAGATATATATAGAGTACAGGGAACATAAGGTTGAATATATTATTATAGACCTGCTAGATCTACTGTCTCATTTATATTATGACAGACCAGCTAGATCTACTGTCTATTTTATATTACAACAGACCAGCTGTATCTACTGTCTCCATTTCACTTTGGCCATTGTTGTGGGCCTGCCCTCCCCTCAACAGCCTCAAATAGGCTATTTCATGTGGGGGTGGAGCGGCAGACACACGCATCTTGGCCATGATCCCTCTAATCCACAATATGTATATATACACACACAAACATAGGCTATGGGTCATAAACATACATACAAACATACCCCCACCCACAATGTATAGCCAACGTGTACTTTACACATTTCATTAAATTTTACATATTGCTACTAAAAATTTAAAAAATCACAAATAATATTTTATATTATTAATTTCAAACAACGGCATTAGGGTGAGAATAACTTAACAGTCCAAAACAATGTCCTGTCTGTTCAAAAAATATTCCTCCATTTGGGAATCGCTAAATGAATCGTCCTCCAAAACTCTCTGTCTCACTTTCCCGATCAATTTCTTCTAAAATTGTGTGCACATCTGTATATCTAGACTTAGATTTAGCTTTCCCTGACTTAGTCGCCATACTGATTGATATATAAACAGCTGAAGATGCGCTTTACCAAAACAATGCTGTGCATAACATGTGTAGTTCCTTCCGGTATGAATCTTCAATGGCGAATGACCCTCTTTACGCCGGAGTTTACTACATGGGTTAGTCTTCCAACACATAAACATTACATATTGCCATTTACCTCAGCTCATTGGCTATCTACCCAGCTAGATTTCAAGACGATCAGTGGTCATTGGGTTAAAATACAGTCAATCAACGAAACAGCGGTCATATCATTGGTGCACAATGATGTCATTACTTGTTTTCTTCAAATCGGTTTCTTTCAGTCAATACGTCCTGCGAAATGACCCATCAGGTTTGGTTGTGTTACAAACAAACCAGTTGATTGCAATGAAACCAAACATGACTCGAAAAGTCACATTTAGTGTGTGTATTTACATCGAATGTGTCGTCGAAAATGGAATGAGACAGAATTCACGACACAAGCGGTTCACAAAATGTTTCGTGTTAGGCTATAAAAATGGATTTTATCAAACAAAAGACCATTCATTGTGTAACAATGAGCATTGGGATTGCAAACAGAGGAAGGTAAAAGGTAAAGAATTTATTTTATTGCAATTTGTGATGTTGTTACGCCTGTGCTGGTTGAAATTGTTTTTTTTAATGGGGCTTTGTTCTCAGATAATCACATCGTATTCTTTAGCAGTAAATCCTTTTTTAAATCTGACAACGCAGTTAGATTAGCAAGATTCTAGGCTTTCAACCCATGTGAGACACTTGTATCCATGAATGTTTAATATGACTATTTATGTAGCAATCACCGCATGTTGTCGAATTTAATCCCGCTAACGGGTTCGGTGCACAGAGAGGATAAAGGTCTTGCTCACATCGGCTACGGAGAGTGTGATCACACAGTCATCCAAAACAGCTAGTGCTCTCATGCATGCTTCAGTGTAGCTTGCCTCGAAGTGAGCATAAAAGGCATTTAGCTTGTCTGGTAGGCTCGTGTCACTGGGCAGCTCACGGCTGTGTTTCCCTTTGTAGTCCATAATAGTTTGCAAGCCCTGCCACATCTGACGACTGTCAGAGCCGGTGTAGTAGGATTTAGTCTTGGTCCTGTATTTACGCTCTACCTGTTTGATGGTTTGTCAGAGGACATAGCGGGATTTCTTATAAGCATCCTGATTAGTGTCCCGCTCCTTGAAAAAGGCAGATCTGCTCTTTACCTTCATGAGGATGTTGCCTGTAATCCATGACTTCTGGTTGGGATATGTACATACGGTCACTGTGGGGACGACGTTGTCGATGCACTTACTGATGAAGCCTGTGACTGAGGTGGTATACTCCTCAATGCCAATTGGATGAATCCCTGAACATATTCCAGTCTGTGCTAGCAAAACAGGGTTGTAGCATAGCATCTGCGTCATCTGACCACTTCCGTATTGAGTGAGTCACTGGTACTTCCTGCTTTAGTTTTTGCTTGTAAGCAGGAATCAGGAGGATAGAATTATGGTCAGATTTTCCAACCAAATGGAGGGCGAGGGAGAGCTTTGTATGCATCTCTGTGTGTGGAGTAAAGGTGGTCTAGATTTTTTCTTCCTCTGGTTACACATGTGACATGCTGGTAGAAATTTGGTAAAATGGATTTAAGTTTGCCTGCATTAAAGTCCCCAGTCACTAGAAGCAGCGCTTCTGGATGAGCATTTATTTGTTTGTTTATGGCCTTATTCAGTTTGTTGAGTGCAGTCTTAGTGCCAGCATCGGAACCCAGCCAACTGTATATTATCTGTGTTGTTGTTCAGCCACGACTCTGTAAAACATAAGATATTACTGTTTTTAATATCCCTTTGGTAGGATATTCTCAAACAGAGCTCACCCAGTTTATTGTCCATTAATTGCACGTTGGCAAATAGAACGGATGGTAGAGGCAGATTACCCACTCGCCGACGCAACCTGATCTCCCGCTCCTGTACCTCCTATATTTTCTTCACGCGAATGACGGGGATTTGGGCCTGATCTCGGAGAAACGGTATATCCTTCGTGTCAGACTCAATAAAGAAAAGGTATTTGTCCAGTTCGAGGTGAGAAATTGCTCTTCTGATATCCAGAAGCTCTTTTCGGTCAGCAACAATGTGAAATTTGAAAATGTGAAGAAAAAAAAATAGCACAGTTGGTTAGGAGCCAATAAAACGGCAGCCATTCCCATCCAGCGCCATTGTCAATAATGAGGGGACATTGGGAGCTGCTTTTGAGAGGAAAGATCAGTCAACAAAGTGAATGGGCTGGGGGGCTAAAGAAGGTGTGAAAAGTCTTAGGAAGTCTTAGGTGTTTTGAGAATCTGTCACGAATCCCGCCGAAGATGGTTCCTCTTCCTATTCGGGCGGCGCTCTGGCGGTCGTTGTCGCCGGCCTACTAGCTGCCACCGATCCCCTTTTCTGTTTCGGTTAGTTTTGTCTGATTAGTTTCACCTGTTTTTTGTTTGGGTTTTGTGTTGGGCTATTTAAACCCGGTAAATAAATGTTTTTCTGTTCATGTGTGTGGATTTATGTGGATTCCTTTTTCCGGACGGTTTCGTCCTGTTTGTTGGACTTGGTTATTTATGCGCCCTTGTGTTTGGCGTGACCGTTACTCTGTTCCTGGAATAAAGACCCACGTTTGAACTAACTCTGTTCTCTGCGCCTGACTCCTCCACCTACTACTCCTAGAAGCCGTGACAGAATCTGCAGAGAGAATAATGAGTTGGTGGCGTCATTAGTGTTGTAGTCTTGATTTTAGAACTTTCAGGGTCCCACAATCTTATTGTGCTCCATAACCGCAAAAAATGCCCCAGGGCATTGTGGAACTCCAGATAACCTGAGTTTTATAAAAATAAAAGATAAAAAGAGAAGAGGCGTAGATTAAATGTATTAGTATTCTGGAAGGTACTACCAGGTGCTACCTCAAACCACTTGTAACCCCATAACACAAACACAAACCATACAAACACTACCCAATTCATGTTTACTGTGAATTGAGATATCTTAGCCGTTATTTTGGGCAATTTACCTTCACCTTGGAAGCGCATGTTGGTGGAATCAGATTCAGTACCACATACAACAACATACACAACAATACACAATTTAACCAACCCACTAATTGTACTGATATCTATTAGCCTGGCTAGCGAAGCACACCTAACATGGACATTTCAATATTGTCAGCATGCTGTTAACTAAGTAGCATCACTAAATTGGCAGGAAGATTGCTAACCAGCTCAGACTGGCTGAGAACCAACTAACCAACCATATATTATTTATACACATTCATCATTGCTACCAACACACAAACAGAGTGAGTTAGCTATATCGACAATTCACTTTTTGAAACAGGGTGTCTTCCAGACAAGGGTGGAATGGATGGCTATCAAATTGAGATACTCTTAATTTGGTAACATTAGCTAGCTTACGTTAGCTAACGTCAGTCAAGGATAGAAGGAACCAACAAACATGTTTACTCTGCTGAAGGTAGCTACCAGTAGCAGTGACTGCCATGGCATAGGCAAATTTGATTGACAGTAGGTACAGTACCAGTCAAAAGTGGGTTCTTGGGTTTTCTTTATTTTTACTATTTTCTACATTGTAGAATAATAGTGAAGATCAAAACTATGAAATAACACATGGAATCATGTAGTAACCAAAAACATGTTAAACATATCAAAATACATTTTATGTGAGATTCTTCAAAGAACCAACATTTGCCATGATGACAGCTTTGCACACTCTTGGCACTCTCTCAACCAGCTTCATGAGGTAGTCCCTGGAATGCATTTCAATTAACAGGTGTGCCTTGTTAAAAGATAATTTGTGGAATTGATTTCCTTCTTAATGCGTTTGAGCTAATCAGTTGTGTTGTGACAAGGTAGGTGGTGGTATACAGAAGATAGCCCAACTTGGTAAAAGACCAAGTCCGTATTATGGCAAGAAGAGCTTAAATAAGCTAAGAGAAATGACAGTCCATCATAACTTTAAGACATGATTGTCATTAAATCTGAACAATTTCAAGACCTTTAAAAGTTTCTACAAGTGCAGTCACAAAAACCATCAAGCGCTATAATGAAACTGGCTCTCATGAGGACCGCCACAGGAAAGGAAGACCCAGAATTACCTCTGCTGCAGAGGATAAGTTCATTAGATCCTCAGAAATTGCAGCCCAAATAAATGCTTCACAGAGTTCAAGTAACAGACACATCTCAACATCAACTGTTCAGAGGAGACTGCGTGAATCAGGCCTTCATGGTCGAATTGCTGCAAAGAAACTACTACTAAAGGACATCAATAAGAAGATGGACTTTAATTTCTTCTAAAATGTAGTTTATTGGCCTCCCAAGTGGGACAAGAAACATGAGCAATGGACATTAGACCAGTGGAAATCTGTCGTTTGGTCGGATGAGTCCACATTTTATATTTTTGGTTCCAACCGCTGTGTCTTTGTAAGACTCAGAGTAGGTGAATGGATGAACTCTGCATGTGTGATTCCCACCATGAAGCATGGAGGAGGAGGTGTGGGGGTGCTTTGCTGGTGACACTGTCTGGGATTTATTTAGAATTCAAGGCACACTTAACCAGCATGGCTACCACAGTATTTTGCAGTGATACACCATCCCATCTAGTTTGCGCTTAGTGGGACTATCATTTGTTTTTTCAACAGGACAATGACCCAACACACCTCCAGGCTGTGTATGGGCTATTTGACCAAGAAGGTGAGTGATGGTGCTGCATCAGATGACCTGGTCTCCACAATCACCTGACCTCAACACAATTTAGATGGTTTGGGATGAGTTGGACCGCAGAGTGAAGGAAAAGCAGTGAACAAGTGCTCAGCATATGTGGGAACTCCTTCAATATTGTTGGAAAAGCATTCCTCATGAAGCTGGTTGAGAGAATGCCACGAGTGTGCAAAGCTGTCATCAAGGCAAAGGGTGGGTACTTTGAAGAATCTAAAATCTAAAATATATTTTGATTTGTTTAACACTTTTTTGGTTACTACATGATATGTGTTATTTCATAGTTTTGATATCTTTTTCACTATTATTTTACAATGTAGAAAATAGTAAAAAATAAAGAAAAACCCTTGAATGAGCAGGTGGGCTTTACTCAAGGCCAGTGGCATGTCATTAGTAAAGATTGATAAATGAAGGGGCCTAGACAGCTGCCCTGGGGAATTCCTGATTCTACCTGGATTATGTTGGAGAGGCTTCCATTAAAGAACAGCCTCTGTGTTCTGTTAGACGGGTCATTGTTATCCACATTATAGCAGGGGGTGTAAAGCCATAACACATACGTTTTTCCATCAGCAGACTGTGACTGATAATGTCAATGGCTACACTTAAGTCTAACAAAACAGCTCCCACAATATTTTTGTCATCAATTTCTCTCAGCCATCCATCAGTCATTTGTGTGCCGTGCTTGTTGAATATCCTTCCCTGTAAGCGTATTGAAAATCTGTTGTCGATTTGTTTACAGTGAAATAGCATTGTATGTGGTCAAACACAATTTTTTCCAAAAGTTTACTAATGGTTGGTTGGCTATTTGAGCCAGTAAAGGAGGCTTCACTATTCTTGAGTAGAGGAATGATTTTTGTGTCCCACTTGGCCTGAGGGCAAACACTTTCTAGTAGGCTGAGAATATATGGCAAATAAGATTGGCAATATCGTCCACTATTATCCTCAGTAATTTTCCATCCAAGTTGTCAGACCCAGGTGGCTTGTCATTGTTGATAGACAAAAAAAATACACCTATTCCACACTCACTTTATGGAATTCAAATGTACAATGCTTGTCTTTCACAATTTGATCAGTTATACTTGGATGTGTAGTGTCAGTGTTTGCTAATCTTGCCAATGAAAATAAATAATGAAAGTAGTGAGATTTGATTCATTGAATGATGGAGCTGTGTTTTTCCTCAAATGTGATTTAACGTGCTCCAAAGCTTTTTACTTACATCCATCTTTGTTTCATTAGTATAGTTTCTTTTTATTCCGTTTAATGACGTGATTTCTCAATTTGCAGTATGTTTGCTAATCAGTTGTGCAGCCAGACATATTTGCCACATCCCTCTCAACCATAATATTCCTCATCAATCCATGGGGATTTAACTGTTTTACAGTCATTTTCTTAATAGGTGCATACTTATTAGTAACTGGAATAAGCAATTTCGTAAACGTGTCAAGTGCAGCGTTACACACCACAGAACAACAAATATTATTTACATCAAGAACATAGGAATCACTACATACTTATTGTATGACCTCTTATACACTATATTGGGCCGAGCCTTTGGAACTTTGGTTTTCCTAGGTATGGCTACTTGTGATCTATATTGTGATCAATGGATTTGGATACAGCTTTAAAGCATGTGATCGACGCATGTTGATGATTTCCTTCCTTTCATGACTAGCTAAGTTATAAAGTACATTATTACAGTGTTAGGCTTTCACAATGCAATTCAGGGATACCGATCATAATTTTGGTGCACATAGAAAGGAGTCATGAGTGCATTCAGGTGTCATGGATCTCCTTTGAGGATCCAAAGTGTCTATTTTGTGATGTCATTAAAAATGCTATAAAAGTGATATAACAATAATATTGTAACTTGAAGAGCTTTCACACTGTGCATGTCAGGTTCACATCCTTTACGTTGTTTAGGAAATATCAAGGATGAAGAGAATATTTCTGTTAAGATAGGAATGTGATTTCAGTTTTCGAACGAGATCATAGTTTTGATAATACTTTTCCAGTAAGTACCCATGCCCGAGGGAGCTCAGAGAGCGTGTCAGCATGACAGCATCTAGTTTGTGCTCTCACTGTCACACCCTGATCTGTTTCACCTGTCTACGTGATTGTCTCCACCCCCCTCCAGGTTTCGCCCAGCTTCCCCATTATCCCGTGTATTTATACCTGTTTGTTCAAGCCTACCAGCGGTTTGTCTCAGCTCCTGCCTTTCCCCAGTCCCCAGTTTCCTCCTGCCTTTCCCCACTCTTTTTCTCGCCCTCCTGGTTTTGCCCTTTGCCTGTCCTGTCTACTAGCCCACCTGCCGGACCACTCTGTCTGCCCCTGAGCCTGCCTGCTGTCCTGGACCTTTGCCCTACCTTTGGATTACCGACCTCTGCCTGACCTGACCCTGAACCGTCCTGTACCTTTCCCCCACTTCTCTGGACTATTGACCCCGGCTTACCTTGACCTGTCTATTTGACTGCCTCTGTGGGATTATTAATCAATTTGTTATCCGACGTGGTCTGCATCTGGGTCTTACCTTCATATCTGATACTCACTGTCTTTATGAAGTGAAGTGACCTGCCTTTTAGCGTGTGCATGGCACTCATGCAGATGGACCCATGGCCTCTAAAAGGGTGTTTTAATAAGAAGCCTCTCCAGAACAGTACATAGTGAGTGATCCCCAGTGAGAGGGGGTGGGGGAATGACAGGAGAGAAAGAGAAAACGGTCACTCCTGCTGCCTCATGGGTCTGGCAGATATTGAAATTCATTGAACGTAGTGTCTGAATGGTTTTATTCAAGTGGCAATCTGTAGTTGGAACAATAACAAAGCCATTACCCAATCACTCTTTTGGTAAACAGCTGAGCTGCCCTGTAATTAATGTGCATCCATCCTTCAATTACCAATAGTTATCTCCATGATATGAAAGGAATCCTACTGTTTGTAAAACAGCCTATATCCAAATATGAGGACGCACAATGTGCAGAATTCCCAAAAGCAACTGCTTCGAAAGACAACTCTACCATCACTTGTGTGTTTTTCAGATTATCCTTGGGGAAGTATTTATAAACAGCATGGTTATTAGTTTTTTTTGTACTTTTATCCCTTTTTCTCCCCTAATTGGTAGTTACAGTCTTGTCCAATCGCTGCAACTCCTGTAAGGACTCGGGAGAGGCGAATGTCAAGAGCTATGTGTCTGAAACACGACCCTGCCAAGTCACACTGCTTCTTGACACACTGCTCTCTTAACCCGGAAGCCAGCTGCACCAATGTGTCAGAGGAAACACTGTACAACTGGCGACCGAAGTCAGCCTGCAGGCACCCGTCCTTCGGCAAGGAGTCGCTAGAGCATGATGGGACAAGGACATCCCGGCAGGCCAAACCCTCCCCTAACCCAGACGACGCTGGGCCAATTGTGCACCGCCTCATGGGTCTCCCGGTCACGGCCGGCTGTGACACAGCCTGGGATCAAACCCGGGTCTATAGCGACACCCCAAGCACTGCAATGCAGTGCCTTAGACCTCTGTGCCACTCGGGAGGCCAATAAACTGCATTTTAGAAGAAATTAAAGTCCAACCAACTGAGTCCTCTGCACTCCTTGATATAGTTTGGTTCTAACGGCCTGAGGCAGATCATAACTTCAGATAAGACCTTGTTTGATTGAAGATATCATTTCAGTGGCAGTGCATGTTGGTGCTCCACACTAAATTGTATTGGCACAGAAGAGAAAAAAAATGTCATTGTCCTTTGCTCTCTTTTGATTTTGGGGCTCTCTGTTACACTAGAGAGGACAGATTCAAAGCATATCTCAAAATCAATCTAATCCCCTTAATCATCCACTGCAACACACAGGTCCTCAGTCCTTTTTTCAAACCCTCGGTACAGTTTGCAGCACTGATTTATGGAAGTATGGAGAGGATTCCATTCGTGACATACAGGACACCATAGTAACTGACTTTCTAAAGCCTATGATAGTTCAATGATGATGGAGAGTTAGAATATATGAGATGGCAAAGGATCCTTGGGCTAGCCAATTGTACTGTTTGGAATGTCACACTTAGGGCTGAGCAGAGAGATATTTGTTGGGCTTTTGATTTAGACTATAGTGTGCTCTCTTTCAGGAATACCTAGGATAGGATAAAGTAATCCTTCTCACCCCCCCCCCTTAAAAGATTTAGATGCACTATTGTAAAGTGGCTGTTCCACTGGATGTCTTAAGGTGAACGCACCAATTTGTAAGTCGCTCTGGATAAGAGCGTCTGCTAAATGACTTAAATGTAAATGTAATGTTCTATGTAGCTGTGTTGCAACTCTACTGAATGAGTTCGCAAGATGCAGTCCTGAACATGCTCTCGATATCAAAAGAAAGCGGTGGCTTCAACAATATTCATCCCTCTGTCTTTCTGTAAAACATTTTTATGAATCTTCCCTCATGAATCATTTAACTTCACAGCACAATTATTATGGCCCAAATCCGGCCCAAATGTCCAAGGTGGATGCGGTGCATTTACCACTTGGAACTATGGGGTAATGCAAGAACTCAGCAGTACTATTGTTGAAAAGACACTAACTCAAACTACACTGTATCAGTCAAATATTAAGTTAATTAGGCTGCAAAGCAAATTTGTGATTGGAATCGTAACACCTCACAGTATTAAATGTAACACGTAATTAATTATATGTGACCCACCGAAATAGTGTTAAAATTAGCACCACAAGAGTGTTGGGTTGGGTGTTGCAAATTCTGATTTAAATGAACACTTTATTAGAGCTGATGCGGTTACACTTTCTCAGTGTTAGGGGATTAACACCACCTGGTGTTACAGTAACTTGCTCTTCAGTGTTGTTTTAGAACTGTAGGGTGCAAAGCCTTATTTGCATATTCATTTCCAAGGGTGCCTTTCAAGTGAATTTTAGAGGTACTAGTAACACCGATGACTGTGTTTGCTAGTGACAGAGACATGGTGTCACTGGTGTAGAGAGGAGTAGGCAGGAGGCAGGTTTAGAACTACTGACATTATTTAAGCACCATAGAGCAAAGTGGGACGAAACCCAAACGCTGTTGTGCTCAAAATATATCTTCATGAACAAAAAGGCCCAGGGCGAACCCAAGGTGCAAAATATAATGTACTCGGGAAATAGAGAGATTCCTCTCGGGAAAACAAGTAACATTTACAATGACCGACAAATACAAATGGCAGAGTGAGTATATGTACAGTGATTAAGTGGGGATTGGAACCAGGTGTGTGTAATGATGATGAGACAAGTCCGGGGTTGATGAAGTGAAGAGCGTTTGCCAGCAGTAGGTTCGGCAGCAGGTAGAAGGCCGGCTACGCCGAACGCCTGAGCTGGTCAGGGGGGGAGCCAAAGTGAAGACGGGTGTGACACATGGTAGTTGCATTTGATGGCTTTCAGTCCTGTAGCCTTCACCAACTGAGTGCCTAAGTAAATATTTTATCATAAAATTGAATTATTTATGACAATACATAACTTTTTTATAAATACATGCAACGTGTACGCTAAGAATCGGGAAGCAATTACAGGGAGTGAATTTAATAAATAACAGAACAAAAAAAAGAAACAAGTAGTGTACAGACATGAAACACAGGAACAGAAATGCCTGAGGAAAGAACCAAGGGGAGTGACAGATATAGGGGAGGTAATCAGGAAGGTGACAGAGTCGGGTGAGTGTCATGAGGCGCAGGTAACGATGGTGGCCGGTGTGCGTAACGAGCGCTGGAGAGGGGGAGCGGGAGTAAACTGACACTACCATACTTAACACAGTGGTCTGAAATTCCTGGTTTGCAGGCCACATCGACAAGTCATTTTATGCTGGCTTGAAAAGTGTTATATAATTCCTATTGGAATCCAGCCAGAGTATAGATAGATATCCAACAATGAATTACCCGCAATCTGTGGTGGAAAAAGTACTCAATTGTCATAGTATAAGTAAAAAGTAAATGCTACACATCAAATGTCTTTACATTAAGCAAACCAGACAGTACGATTTTCTTGTTTAAAATGTTGATTTACAAACAGAGACGTGCAAACCCCAACACTCAGACATCATTTACACACACAGTTTTTGTGTTTAGTGAGTCCGTCAGATCAGAGGCAGTAGGGATGACAAAGCGTGATATTGATAGGTGCGTGAATTGGACCATATTCTGTCCTGTCTATGCATTAGAAATGTAACAAGTACCTTTTGGTGTAAGCAGCCGAGCAGCCGCACACAAGCCTAGGATCACTATGCGCAATGCCAAGCATTGGCTGGAGTGGTGTAAAGCTCTATTGGACTCTGGAGCAGGTTCTCTGGAGTGATGAATCATGCTTCACCATCTGGCAGTCCGGCAGACTAATCTGGGTTTGGTGGATGCCAGGAGAACGCTACCTGCCCCAATGCATAGTGCCAACTGTAAAGTTCAGTGGAGCAGGAATAATGGTCTGAGGCTGTTTTCATGGTTCAGCATCCTTAGTTCCAGTGAAGGGAACTCTTAACGGTACAGCATACAATAACATTCTAGACAGTTCTATGCTTCCAACTTTGTGTAAACTGTTTGGGGAAGGCCCTTTCTTGTTTCAGCATGACAATGCCCCGATGCACAAAGTGAGGTCCATACAGAAATGGTTTGTCGAGATCGGTGTGGAAGAACTTGACTGGCCTACACAGAGCCCTGACCTCAACCCCATCGAACACCTTTGGTATGAATTGGAACACCGACTGTGAGCCAGGCCCAACATCAGTGCCAAACCTCACTAATGCTCGTGGATGAATGGAAGCAAGTCTCTGCAGCAATATTCCAGCATCAAGTGGAAAGCCTTCCCAGAAGAGTGGAGGCTGTTATTGCAACATTTCCCATGATTCTTTCTGAAGTACTTTACCCCATTGCCCGCAATCTGCAGTTAGAATGACTGCAAAGGTAGGAAAGGTTGATAAATGAGACTACCTAAACCATCTAAACTGGCACAACCATCTCAATAATGACTGAAATAAGTCCAACCACTTAAAGATTGGGTTAGTTTATGTTATTTATCTGTGAGTAGTTTACGATCAATTCAATGTGCATGCAGAAACATAGACATAAAAACAAACCTGCAACAACCTGCAACAATTAATGCTGGGAAATATGATAATGAGGCCCCACCCATGTCTTTTTCACTCTCAGAAAGTGAACAGAAATGAACTCAACACAGTAGAGTAATAACAACCACTGATAAACACTTTGTTTATTCACCCCAGGTGGAGTGAATTTCAATCCCGCAGGTGTTAACTCCATTAGAATCAACACTCAGATATAACACTCACAACGCTTTTCAACACAGAGATTTTAACATCCGCAAAATTGCTGTGTGGTGAGTTTTGCGTTAAACATATACAGTACCAGTCAAAAGTTTGTACACACCTACTCATTCAAGGGTTTTTCTTTATTTTTACTATTTTCTACATTGCGCATACTGATCTTAGACTTGTGTGCGGCTGCTCGGCTGCTTACACCAAAAGGTACTTGTTACATTTCTAATGCATAGACAGGCCGGGAGTCCGCACCTTTGTGGGGGGGTACTGTCATGCCCTGACATTAGAGATCCTTTAAATTCTCTATTTGGTAGGTCAGGGTGTGACTTGGGTGGGAAATCGTTGTTTATATTTTTTTGTTGGCCGAGTATGGTTCCCAATCAGAGGCAGCTGTCTATCCATCATACTTAGGCAGCCCTTTTTCCCACCTTCAGTTGTGGCATCTTGTCTTTGGTTGTTGCATGTGTTTGCACTCCTAGCTTTACGTTCGTTGAGTTGTTTATTGTTTTTGGTGGAACATTTATAATTAAAAGAAATAATGTACACCTACCACGCCACACATTGAGAAATGGACCTGTGGAAATCGGTCCTTTAGTCAAAATGTTAGATTTTTGGTTCAAACCTCTGCATCTTTGTGAGACACACCGTAGGTGAACAGATGATCTCCAGATGTGTGGTTCCCACCATGTAGCATGGAGGAGAGAACAGCGATTAATCACCTCGAACTGGAAGAAGCTTTTTCCTTTAATGAGCCCGACGAGATGGACATGCTACTGGGAGCAGGCCCAAATCCCCGTCATTTGCATGAAGAAAAAATGGGGGCAGCCTTCTGAGAATTCGTAGGCGAGCGAGTAAACTCCCACTGCCGTCCGTTCTATTGGCCAACATGCAATCATTGGAAAATAAAATCGATGACCTACGATCAAGATTATCCTAGCAACGGGACATACTGTAATATCTTTTGTTTCATCAGGTCATAGCTAAACTACGACACAGATATTCTGGGAATTTTCCATGCACCGGCAGAACAGAGAAGCTACGTCTGGTAGACGAGGGGTGGGGGTGTGAGTCTATTTGTCAGTAACAGCTGTTGCGCAATGTCTAATTTAAAGAAGTTTGGAGGTATTGCTCACCTGATGTAGAGGACCTTATGATAAGTTGTAGACCATAACTATCTACGAAGAGAGTTCTCATCTATATTATTCATAGCCATTATTTACCACCATAAACCGACGCTGGCACTAAGACCGCACTCAACCAACTCTATAAGGTCACAAGCAAACAAGAAAATGCTCATCCAGAAGCGGCACTCCTAGTGGCCGGGAACTTTAATGCAGGCAAACTTAAATCCGTTTTACCTCATTTCTACCAAAATCTCACATGTGCAACCAGAACGGAAAAACAACTCTAGACCACCTTTACTCCACACACAGAGGCTGTCTCGTCGCTGTCGGTGATCAGGCCTACCACTGTTGTGTCGTCTGCAAACTTAATGATGGTGTTGGAGTCGTGACTGGCCATGCAGTTGTGGGTGAACAGGGAGTACAGGAGGGGACTGAGCACGCACCCCTGAGGAGCTCCAGTGTTGAAGATCAGCGTGGGAGATGTGTTGCTACCTACCCTCACCACCTGGGGCGGTCCTTTAGGAAGTCCAGGATCCAGTTGCAGAGGGAGGTGTTCAGTCCCAGGTTCCTTAGCTTAGTGATGAGCTTTGAGGGTACCATGGTGTTGAACGCTGAGCTGTAGTCAATGAATAGCATTCTCACTTAGGTGTTCCTTTTGTCCAGGTGGGAAAGGGCAGTGTGGAGTGCAATAGAGATTCCATCATCTGTGGATCTGTTGGGGTGGTGTGCGAACTGGAGTGGGTCTAGGGTTTCCGGGAGGATGCTGTTGATGTGAGACATGACCAGCCTTTCAAAGCACTTCATGACTACCGACGTGAGTACTACTGGGTGATAATAATTTAGGCAGGTAACCTTCGCTTCCTTGTGCACAGGGACAATGGTGGTCTGCTTGAAACATGTAGGTATTACAGACTCGGTCAGGGAGAGGTTGAAAATGTCAGTGAAGACACTGGCCAGTTGGTCCGCGCATGCTTTGAGTACAAGTCCTGGAAATCCATCTGGTCCCGCGACTTTGTGAATGTTGACCTGTTTAAAGGTCTTGCTCACATTGGCTACCGAGAGCGCGATCACACAGTCGTCCAGAACAGCTGGTGCTCTCGTGCATGCTTCAGTGTTGCTTGCCTCAAAGCAAGCATAAAAGGCATTTAGCTTGTCTGGAGGGCTCACGTCACTGGGTAGCTCGCGGCTGAGTTTCCCTTAGTAGTCTAATCATTTTCAAGCCCTGCGACATCCGACGAGCGTCAGAGCCGGTGTAGTAGGATTCGATCTTAATCCTATATTGAAGCTTTGCTTGTTTGATGGTTTGTCAAAGGGCATAGTGGGAATTCTTGTAAGCTTCCGGGTAAGCGTCCCGCACCTTGAAAGCGGCAGCTCTACCCTTTAGCTCAGTGCGAATGTTGCCTGTAATCCATGACTTCTGCTTCCCAACCGCACTGCTTCCCAACCAAGCCGCACTGCTTCTTAACACAGCGTGCATCCAACCTGGAAGCCAGCCGCACCAATGTGTCGGAGGAAACACCGTGCACCTGGCAACCTTGGTTAGCGCGCACTGCGCCCGGCCTGCCACAGGAGTCGCTGGTGCACGATGAGACAAGGATATCCCTACCGGCCAAACCCTCCCTAACCCGGACAACGCTAGGCCAATTGTGCGTCGCCCCCACGGACCTCCCGGTCGCGGCCGGTTACGACAGAGCCTGGGCGCGAACCCAGAGTCTCTGGTGGCACGGCTGGCGCATTTCTATTCTCATAGTTTCTACAGATTGTAAATTAAAGATAAACATTCTTGCTAAAAGTATTATTATAATATTTATTGGCAGACTGACTTTTCAAATCACCCAGTAGTGTTATCTGCAGAGTTATTTCCAGGTAAATGTTCCCCATATACAACATTCTATTGGTTGCAAGAATTTTGTATAATTTAATTTGAAAAATCTACATTTTAAGTCCGGCGTTGTTTTGCGTATCAGTTCATAAACCATGTGCCATGGAATCGGAACATCGAAAATCTCCAACTATTTTTTGCAATCTATATGGTAGAGCTGTCAATTTTTTGGTCCTTAAATGAAACTGGTGTACTTTTTTTATTTATCACAATTTTCTTTGCAGAAATGCAGAACCGAAAGACAATATCAATACTTTTTCCCACTTGCCTCTTACATTTTGCAATTAGTCGGTTATAATTTTGGGTAACGCAGACATTTCTATATACAGTGGGGCAAAACAAGAATTTAGTCAGCCACCAATTGTGCAAGTTCTCCCACTTAAATAGATGAAAGACGCCTGTAATTTTCATCATAGGTACACTTCAACTATGACAGACAAAATGAGCAAAAGAAATCCTGAAAATCACATTGTAGGATTTTTAATGAATTTATTTGCAAATTATGGTGGAAAATAAGTATTTGGTCAATAACAAAAGTTTATCTCAATACTTTGTTATATACCCTTTGTTGGCAATGACAGAGGTCAAACGTTTTCTGTAAGTCTTGACAAGGTTTTCACACACTGTTGCTGGTATTTTGGCCAATTCCTCCATGCAGATCTCCTCTAGAACAGTGATGTTTTGGGGCTGTTGCTGGACAACACGGACTTTCAACTCCCTCCAAAGATTTTCTATGGGGTTGAGATCTGGAGACTGGCTAGGCCACTCCAGGACCTTGAAATCCTTCTTACGAAGCCACTCCTTCGTTGCCCTGGCAGTGTGTTTGGGATCATTGTCATGCTGAAAGACCCAGCCACGTTCCATCTTCAATGCCCTTGCTGATGGAAGGAGGTACATTGCCCCATTCATTCTTTCCTTTACACGGTTCAGTCGTCCTGGTCCCTTTGCAGAAAAACAGCCCCAAAGCATGATGTTTCCACCCTCATGCTTCACAGTAGGTATGGTGTTCTTTGGATGCAACTCAGCATTCTTTGTTCTATTTTCTATTTTCATATGAAACCTAAGTTCTATTTTGGTTTCATCTGACCATATGACATTCTTCTTATGGATCATCCAAATGCTCTCTAGCAAACTTCAGTTGGGGCTGGACATGTACTGGCTTAAGCGGGGGGACACGTCTGGCACTGCAGGATTTGAGTCCCTGGCGGCGTAGTATGTTACTGATGGTAGGCTTTGTTACTTTGGTCCCAGCTCTCTGCAGGTCATTCACTAGGTCCCCCCGTGTGGTTCGGGGATTTTTGCTCACCGGTTTTGTGATCATTTTGACCCCACGGGGTGAGATCTTGCGTGGAGCCCCAGATCGAGGGAGATTATCAGTGGTCTTGTATGTCTTCCATTTCCTAATAATTGCTCCCACAGTTGATTTCTTCAAACCAAGCTGCTTACCTATTGCAGATTCTGTCTTCCCAGCCTGGTGCAGGTCTACAATTTTGTTTCTGGTGTCCTTTGACAGCTCTTTGGTCTTGGCCATAGTGGAGTTTGGAGTGTGACTGTTTAAGGTTGTGGACAGGTGTTTTTTATACTGATAACAAGTTCAAACAGGTGCCATTAATACAGGTAACAAGTGGAGGACAGAGGAGCCTCTTAAAGAAGAAGTTACAGGTCTGTGAGAGCCAGAAATCTTGCTTGTTTGTAGGCGACCAAATACTTATTTTCCACCATAAATTGCAAATAAATTCATTAAAAATCCTACAATGTGATTTCCTGGATTTTTTTCTCATTTTGTCTGTCATAGTTGAAGTGTACCTATGATGAAAATTACAGGCCTCTCTCATCTTTTTAAGTGGGAGAACTTGCACAATTGTTGGCTGACTAAATACTTTTTTGCCCCACTGTATTTCTGTTAGCTGCATGTGTGACAACTCCACCAGTCCTATTTATGATATAGTTTACAAAGATCATCATTAAAAAAAAATGTAATATGACGGTTTCTTATCAATTCGTATATTTGAGTTTAAACCTCGTCTGAGATCCCGCTAACGGGATTGATATGACAACAGCCAGGGAAAGTGCAGTGCGCTAAATTCAAAACAACAGAAATTCCAAAATTAAAATTCCTCAAACATACAAGTATTTTACACCATTTTAAAGATACACTTCTTGTTAATCCCATCACAGTGTCCGATTTAAAAAATGCTTTACAGAGAAAGCAAACCAAACGATTATGTTAGGTCAGAGCCAAGTCACAGAAAAACACAGCCATTTTTCCAGCCAAAGAGAGGAGTCAAAAAATCTGAAATATAGATCAAATTAATCACTAACCTCAGATGACACTCATAGGACTTCATGTTACACAATACATGTATGTTTTGTTCGATAAAGTTCATATTCATATAAAAAAAAATCTAAGTTTACATTGGCACGTTACGTTCAGTAGTTCCAAAACATCCGGTGATTTTGCAGAGAGCCACATCAATTTACAGCAATATTCATAATAAACATTGATAAAAGATACAACTATTATGTGCCGAATTATAGATAAACTTCTCCTTAATAACCTCTTGGGGATAGTGAGACGCTAGCGTCTCAAGTGGCCAATAGCCTCGGGAAATGCATAGTGCCAAATTCAAATAAAACGCGATAAAACTCCAACTTTCATTAAATCACACATGCAGTACTCAATTAAAGCTACACTCGTTGTGAATCCAGCCAACATGTCAGATTTAAAAAATGCTTTTCGGCGAAAGCATGAGAAGCTATTATCTGATAGCATGCACCCCCCCCTGAACCAGCTGAAAACAGTTGTAAACAAAAGAACTAGCGTAGCAGGCGCTACACAAAACGCTGAAATAAAATATAAAACATACATTACCTTTGACGAGCTTCTTTGTTGGCATTCCAATATGTCCCATAAACATCACAATTGGTCCTTTTTTCCGATTAATTCCGTCCATGTATACCCAAAATGTCCATTTATAAAGCAGGGTTGATCCGGAAAAAAACAGCTTTCCAAAACACAATGTCACTACAAAACATTTCAAAAGTTGCCTATAAACTTTGCCAAAATATTTCAAACTACTTTTGTAATGCAACTTTAGGTATTTTTAAACGTTAATAATCGATCAAATTGTAGATGGGGGAATCTGTATTCGATAGAGAAAGTAAACAAAACATGCCCCTTTTTCCCTCTTGCGTAACTCTCAACAGTTTAACGTTGTTCCAGGATGTGCCTCTTCTTCGTTTCACCAATGATTAACTTCAACCCAATTCCAAAGACTGGTGACATCCTGTGGAAGTCGTAGGAACTGTAAAATGGGCGCTATCAAATTTCCCTTGGCAAAGACAACCGAGGGAACAGTCAGAGGAAGAAAAAAAATCATTCTGAACAGTTTTTCCTCTGGGTTTTGCCTGCTACATAAGTTCTGTTATAGTCACAGACATGATTGAACCACTTTTAGAAACTTCAGAGTGTTTTCTATCCACAACTACTAATCATATGCATATAATATATTCCTGGCATGAGTAGCAGGAAGTCGAAATGCTGCCCCCTATACCTTAAAAGGTTCATGCAACCACTGTGTCAGATTTTTTTTTAACTTTACGGAAAAAGCACACCAAGCACACCATCTAAGTACTGCACTCAGAGACCTAAACAACAAACAGATATCCGCCATGTTGGAGTCAACAGAAGTCAGAAATAGCATTATAAATATTCACCTACCCTTAATGATCTTCATCAGAATGCACTCCCAGGAATCCCAGTTCCACAATAAATGTTTGTTTTGTTCGATAATGTCCATCATTTATGTCCGAATACCTCCTTTTGTTAGCACGTTCAGTTCACAAATCAAAATTCATGACGCGCGTTCACTAGGAGCAGACGAAAAGTCAAAACGTTCCGTTACAGTCTGTAGAAACATGTCAAACGATGTATAGAATCAATCTTTAGGATGTTTTTAACATAAATCTTCAATAATGTTCCAACCGGAGAATTCCTTTGTCTGTAGAAATGCAATGGAACAGAGCTCGCTCTAACGTGAATGAGCGTGGTCAGCTCATGGCACTCTGCCAGAGCCCTGACTCATTCCTCCCCACTTCACAGTAGAAGCATCAAACAAGGTTCTAAAGACTGTTGACATCTAGTGGAATCCTTAGAAAGTGCAATATGACCAATATCCCACTGTGTATTTGATAGGCCAAGAGTTGAAAACCTACAAACCTCAGATTTCCCACTTTTGCCATATGCGTTCTGTTATACTCACAGACATCATTCAAACAGTTTTAGAAACTTCTGAGTGTTTCCTATCCAAATATACTGATATTATGCATATCTTAGATTCTGCGACTGAGTAGCAGGCAGTTTACTCTGGGCACCTCTGGGCACCTTATTCATCCAAGCTACTCAATACTGCCCCCAGCCATAAGAAGTTAACCACAATATTTGTGATATTATTTGTTCTGTCTTTTCTGGTGGATTAAACTGAAATTGCAACCAATTTTCTATGGCTTGTTTTAATAATAGCTATACTTTGGAGATGATTTCATTTTCAAATAACCGAAAGTGATAGGTTGTAATCTGAGACATTCTTACTAATCTGCTCTAAAACCAGTTTGGATTGATATATACCAAAGGCGTCACAGTATGACTGACGCCTTTAGTGAGAGGTCCAATGCTTAAATATTTAATAATTAATATTTATTTCACAAATAGGGCCGTTTAATTTAGTCTGGCTTGCCGTTCCAAATAAAATGTCATATTCTTTACTCATATCATTTTTCAAAACAGATAGCTAGGTGTAGGCAAGACCATAAGCAAATAGGTAAACTGGGATACGACTAAAGAGTTAATCAGGGTAAACTGGGATATGACTAAATAGTTAATTAGGGGGATCTTTCCTCAAATGGACAGGTACTTTCCTTTCCATGGTAGCAAAAATCGTATCTATTTTGACAACTTTCTATTAAAATGTATTGTAGTAAGATCATTTCTTTCTACGGAGTATGTCCACATCACCGTCATTGCAATGTAAAAGTTGTATTTTTTTTGTGATCCAATACGTAATATAGTACATTCATCATCATTTGGTTGTAATCCAGAGAGGTTAGAAAAAGTATCTAGATCCTCTGTGGAGGGCTCCAAATTGTGGAGGTCAGTGACCTGACAGTGTGGTGCCGGAGCAACAACCTCTCCCTCAAATGTCAGCAAGATCAAGGACCTGATCGTGGACTATAGAAAACGGGGAGGCCACATCGATGGGGCGGCAGTGGAGCAGGTAGATAGCTTCAAGTTTCTCTGTGTCCAAATCACTAAACACTTCAAATGGTCCAAACAGTCGTGAAGAAGCCTCTTCCCCCTCAGGAAGTTGAATTTTGGCATGGGCCCTCAAATCCTGAAAAGGTTCCACAGCTGTACCATTGAGAGCATATTGACTGGCTGCATCACTGCTTGGTATGGCAATAGCACTGTCCTCGATCGCATGGCGCTACTGAGTGTTGTGCGGACAGCCCAGTGCATTACTGGGGCCGAGCCATCCAGGACCTCTATATCAGGTGGTGTGAAAAGAAGGCACGGAAAATAGTCAAAGACCCCAACCACCAAAAGACAAAGACTATTTTTTTTGCTGCCGCAAGGCAAAAGGTGCCGGTGCATCAAGTCTGACAACAATGTGTTCCGGAGTTATAAATTGAGCAGCTGCTGAAAAATGAGCTCCTGTATATATTGAGATTTAAATGGTTTTTTAGAGTGAAGTACATCGAAAAAATCAAGAGAAAACTGCCAGACTCAATAGAAGACAAAACAAGGAACAAACCAAAAAGACAGGCTTTTGAAGAAGTAACTATTTTTCATAAAATTGTACAGTTATCTTAGCTAGCTGAATTGCTAGCTGAATTGTTTACTTGTTGCTAAGCAGTTGCTAGGGACTCTCCTGGAAGAAGCTAGCTAGCTTACAAATAATAACAACAAAAAATATCTAGTTAACAGAAGAAAGGAAGACAAAATAAGGACAGAAGAAAAAGGAAAAGAAAAGGACAACAAAGTGAAACCTCTAAAGAAACAAGAGACCATAATACAAGAAACAGCACTATAGAGAGATAGAACAACAACAACGCAGCCACTGCCAGCTAGCCTACTTCAGCAGTACTGTATCATTTGAATTATTTTAGTCAATAAGATTCCTGCTACGTAAGCTTAACTTTCTGAACATTCGAGACGTGTAGTCCACTTGTCATTCCAATCTCCTTTGCATTAGCGTAGCCTCTTCTCTAGCCTGTCAACTATGTGTCTGTCTATCCCTGTTCTCTCCTCTCTGCACAGACCATACAAACGCTCCACACCGCGTGGCCGCGGCCACCCTAATCTGGTGGTCCCAGGGCGCACGACCCACGTGGAGTTCCAGGTCTCCGGTAGCCTCTGGAACTGCCGATCTGCGGCCAACAAGGCAGAGTTCATCTCAGCCTATGCCTCCCTCCAGTCCCTCGACTTCTTGGCACTGACGGAAACATGGATCACCACAGACAACACCGCTACTCCTACTGCTCTCTCTTCGTCCGCCCACGTGTTCTCGCACACCCCGAGAGCTTCTGGTCAGCGGGGTGGTGGCACCGGGATCCTCATCTCTCCCAAGTGGTCATTCTCTCTTTCTCCCCTTACCCATCTGTCTATCGCCTCCTTTGAATTCCATGCTGTCACAGTTACCAGCCCTTTCAAGCTTAACATCCTTATCATTTATCGCCCTCCAGGTTCCCTCGGAGAGTTCATCAATGAGCTTGATGCCTTGATAAGCTCCTTTCCTGAGGACGGCTCACCTCTCACAGTTCTGGGCGACTTTAACCTCCCCACGTCTACCTTTGACTCATTCCTCTCTGCCTCCTTCTTTCCACTCCTCTCCTCTTTTGACCTCACCCTCTCACCTTCCCCCTCTACTCACAAGGCAGGCAATACGCTCGACCTCATCTTTACTAGATGCTGTTCTTCCACTAACCTCACTGCAACTCCCCTCCAAGTCTCCGA